>NW_010118893.1:13236-29255 GCF_000699245.1 Pterocles gutturalis
GAACTGTTCTTACTCACAGCTCCAAATCCTCTTTCAGTGAGTTTTGTTAGATAGTTTATTAGATTTATTATTGAAATATAGATTAAATGTGGTTGTGCATTCCAGATTTAATTTAATTATATGCGGTGTATCTGCTATATAACTTCTTAACAGTTACCTGAAGTTTGATGGTCATGTTTGAACAGTTTGCAGGACAGCAGAGCTTCAGATCACTGTTTTTATCCAGTGGGCTCACAGAAAATTGCATCAAAACAGGAAAGCATCATTTGCAAACCTGTGAAATGCGACTGCCCAACAATGCTGTGTTGCGGAACAGCAGGCACAAAAACACAGGTTGTCATCTAGTAGTATTTTGTTGAAAGCAGAAAACTAGAATGTCTACAGCACTGGAACTGTTGTCAGAGTCACCAGGAACTGGCTGCAGAACAAGGAAAAGGCAGAACAAACAGTCTGCCTTAACCCAGTAGGATCTGGCATCGTAAGAGCTGTTGGCATTTCCTGCAAAAGACGGAGAGTGTATCTTTTGCAGGAACAAATGGCTCCAGACAGCACTGTTAACCTGGCTTACTATCTTCTGTTTTTATAGACCCAACATCTGTCAAGGAGATACATTAGAGAAGTGGTATTGAGTCTATCTGTTTGTCTAAGAAAATCTGTACAGTGGCCTGTAGACATCAAACATTCCTAAGGCTGACAGCTGATCTTTCCAGACAGATGTTTCCACCTTGTTACCTGCATAGATTTTGTGGTTGCTTCTTAACAGCCTGAGCTCCATGGGCTATTCCCACATGTTTTATGCCTTGATGCTTGTGTGCCAGTTTCTACACACTGTGTGGCATATGACCATACAGTTGAAAGCATGACTATAGTGTTTGCTACATTTTCCTGCAGAGCTCTTTTAAGAGTCAGCCTCTCTGTCTTCTTCTTCTTCTTCTTCTTCTGAGCCATAATGTAGGACACACAACTGTGGGACGGCAGAAAGTAGTCTTCCTGTGCTCAAGATCTGCCGAAACTGGGTAAAACACAAGAGCTACAGAAAGGTACAAGGTTCAGTCCCAGATCCTGCCATTCAGCGGGGCTTCCAGGCTTGGGGTGGACAGCAGGCAGGGGTCAGAGATGTTGTGACCACAGGGACATTCAGGAGACATGGATTTGAGGGCATGTGTTGCTAACAGAACGTGGGAGGGATGTTATGATGCTCTTGCAAGTGTGCATATCCTGCTGGAACTGGAGGCAGAATGAAAGAGAGGTCTTAAGGACTCCTAAGCACTGAGCACTTCCACCATGTAGGCTGTGAGTATATTTTCCTGTGCAGTTCATACACTGCAGAACCAGGATTGTGAAAGAGGGTGGAAGAGCTCCAAGGATGAATAATCAGAGAACTTCAAGCACATGCTGTACGACAGGAAACTTGAAATCAGAACCCTGAACAAAGTCTGGAGAAGGGAGAGAATTAAAACCATGAGGATTTAGCTAGGAGGACAGAAAAACCTGTTCAAAGGTCAAATTAAGAAAGGAAAGAAGCTGCACATAGCATAAAAATAATTTTTGCTCACTCTCTTCTTCAGTGGGGGCATCTGTGAGCAAAACCCTTGCATGCAGGCTCTAAGGAATCTGCGGGCATGGCAAAGCAGCAAGGGCTCCTTTTTGCTGAATGATGCCCCAGTGTTTTCAGAAGAAAACCACTGAATCTTTGGATGAAGTCAGAAGTACAAAATGTACTTAAGATATGAAAGAAAACAAATGAGATGGAGTGCTGCAAAATGAAAAAGCAAAGCGCCCCATGGAATTCTCTGATAATTTTCAATAAAGTTTTGATCTGGGGTTTTGTAGGTTCTTCACCTGGATTCACAGGCGTGGGGGCAGAGATGCAAGCGCTCCAAGTCCTGAAGCGACGGTATGCTCTGTATTTCCACTTGTTGAGGTTACTGTTTTCTTACGAATGCCAGTAGGCTGCCTGCCTGCCCGTATGCTCTTTCAGAGCCTCTCTCTCTCTCTCCTGTGTAGTCAAAGGAGTCTTATCAACACCTTGAGTTATTTTTAACCTTTAGCAAGGAAACTCCTAAATAAGTTTGAAACACAGTGTCACAGGAAATGGAATAAATGGGGCAGATTAAAAAAAAAAAAAGTGCTTAAAATGATCTGATATGTTTTTCCCCTGTAAATCTTTCTTAGGCTGTATTTAAATATACAGTTCAATATGAAAGCTATATCTTAAAACCTGTATTATTGCTATAGTTCCTGTTTATGTATTATAAGCTTTTGTTAAAAATACATCTAATTAGAGAGAGATGGCTTACTTTGCAATGTTCAAATCAACAGATGGACTGGAACTCGGAGTCTTTGAAAGACGCTGGAATAATTTTGTTCTTGGGAAAATGATATTTCTGGCTCAGCCTGTAAAGTTTTACACAGAACTACTGCACTTAACGCAGGGGAGTTTGGCTGTGGCAGTAGGTAGCTGAGTTTACACTGTGGCTGGATGAGGGCTCTTGGGAATGCACCAGACTCAGAGGAGATGGAAACATCATTCTTGCATCTTATGAGCACTTTGAACTCAGCCTGAGCTCAGGCTGTGTAGAAATAGTGCACATTTTTATGGGGGGACACCCTGGAGACACCTGAACCCTTTCCAAAAGGACTTTTCTAGCCAAGAAAGGTCCCAAGCCATCCTTTTTGTCTGATTTTAAAACAAAGACAGACAGAAACCATACACTCTGCATTTTGGGAGTCTTGAGCACTGGTCACACCTGACATTTCCTCTTGGGAATACCATCAATTTAACTTTAAACCTTCTTGCATGACATTCATATTATCTACCTTTCTAAAATTACAATAGAGATGTTTTTCGATGAATACTCAACAAACCTTCACAGTAGTGCACTGCAAGCAATGAACTGGAACTGAAGTCTGACTGCAATTATGGTCTATCACATAAATCCCAATTAAAAGGGTGAAGGGCAAAACCAAAGCAAAAATGTAGAAAAAAATTACAGTGAATAAGCTGTTTTACAAGGATGAGGTTCTGTTTCTGATCAGCAGGACACTGATCATTGAAATATTTTTTAGGAAAAGCTTATTGCACTGAAGTCTTCAAATTTTTAAGACTCAACAACAAAAATATGTGAATGGTTCATGAGTTTGTCCCGTACATGCAATAATTCCTGTTATTATCTGTTCATTTATAATGTAATTTGTATTAGCTCTTTGTTAATAGGAGTTTCTTTTCAAAATGTTGAAATAAATTTAAAAAGAAGACAACTTAAAATTCATAGATAGCTATGTACAGGGATGCAATTAAAACCAGATGCTATTTCAGATGAAATGATGCCATCCCTTACACAATATAGTCCCATGGCTCACATGGTTAATGTACAGGATTTCATTATTATCTCTGTGTTTTAAACAGAGAAGTAAAAAAAGATGACCATAAATTATTTATTTCTGACTTGAACTTCCAGACTATTCTTCTGTTGAGATGATTCAGAATGAGAACTTTCATTTAGCCTGTTGATCACAAAAAGTAACTCAAGTCAGTCCAGTGACTCATTTCAGGTAGCTGTTTGAGCACCTAACTGACGAAATCAAGGTCAGCCAAGACATACTATCTTGACTGCTTCTGTTACAGATTTGGATTTGTTATTTTTGCTGTGTGTGCATGCCAAATCAAAGTTTTGATATTGCAGAAGCAACTTTATACATGGTATCTCATTCAAATCTATTAAAATATCAGACTAGTGTAGTCTCTGGCTGTGGAAGCAGACCAGGGATGACGAGATTTCTTCCATCTCCTAGTGAAAGGGCTCAATAGGTTTTGCTTTGGGATTTGTGGTTTTTTTAATTTTTTTTGCTTGCTTTTTTGTTGTTGTTGTTTGGTTTTTTTTCCCACAATTTTCATGAGGAAGAAATCAGCTTACATGGGAATTAGATTATGTCACATGAAGAGCAGAAGTATCTGGTATATTGCTCAGAATTGAAATGACTGAGGCTTTGAGCAACCTGGTCTAGCAGAACGTGTCCCTGCCCATGGCAGGGGAGTTGGAACTCAGTGATCTTTAAGGTCCCTTCCAACCCAAACCATTCTATGATTCTATGATTCTATAATTATTTTTTTTCAAATTCCTCCTATTGAAGAATTACAAACAAGGAAGTATTTTTCATGCTCTGTGTGTGCTTGTTTAAGATGTATGAAGCTCTTGGCAGGGGATGAGGAGGATGTCAGGGGTTTTATCACTTCCTGACATTTTTCATATTAAAGCAAATTACTCCCTTCCCTCTCCATTTTTAAACAGACTGCAGCATGACCTGACTCCTGGTTCATTACCAGCCCGCAAGAAACACACAGGGGTTATTATTTTGAATTGTGTCGCTTACTGCATTTTTCTGTTTGTTACCTGGCGCAACAGAGAGTGAAAATGCTGCTCATACTGATAAGGGCATGGCCATAGCTTCAGCTGCTATGGTTTATCAGCCTCTCAAAATCCTTTGGTCATGCATCAAAAAACTTCAAAAAGAAAACCAGAAACATATTAAAAATTCAGTACATGCCTATTGCTCTTTATTTTTTATTCTGTTGTATATGGAGGAATTTCAGGTAAAAGCCTTTGTTTGAAAGGTTATCTTGTGGTGTTCAAAAATCCCTTTTGAGAGAGGGAGCCTATATATGTGCTCCTGAATAAAAGTGGTTCATGGCAGAGGCACAAGCCCTGTCCCATGACTGTCTCTTTTACCTGCATGGTCACTGGCACACTTAGGGCTTGTGCCAGCTAGCACGTTTCTAGGAAATCCCTGCTGTGGTATAGGGACTAGCCCAGGCAAGGGACTTTTCCCAGTGAGAAGCGAAGCTGAGGACACTCTTCTGAGGACACCCTTTGGAGTTTAGTTTAGCCACATGGAGAGAGACCTCAGACAACCTGTTCTCTCGCCCATTCATTTACTTGTGCTGAGATAACTGGGGATTGCCACCATCCATCTAGATCTCTCAAATATACAGGACAACATACTCCATAAATTAAACTTTACAAGCATCAGGGAAGAAACCCAACAAACATATCTCATTCCTCTTTGTGCAGACTAGTCTGCCATGTGAATTCACTTATTCATCACTTAATTCATTATGTTTCTAACTCACAAGTTCTCTAATTCATAACGCACAACTTGTAACTCATGCATCTATGAGCAAAACAGTTACCAAGCCAATGGTAAGAGTGCTCCATCACACCATGGATGTCCCCTGTGTCACACCGGGAAGCACAAAAGCCTCAGCAGTCCAGCTGCTGTTGGATCTACTTCAAAAGCTTTCTTGGGGTAAGCTGATGTATTTATACCTTCCAGCCTGAAGTTTGGTCTATACAGTTTCCATGAATTATTGGACTCTGAAGAAACTGCTGAACAATCTGTATGCAAGGATGATGGCTGCAGGAGACAGCAAGCTGCAGGTGTTTGTGGCTGCATAATAACCTCTAGCCCTTCCTGGCCACCCTGTCCTGCCTAAGTGTTGCCCTCACTTTTACCTAGTGGTGCTACTCCTGGCATACATCAGGCCTTAGCATGAGCTGTGTGTTAGCCAAAATCTGTGCAGAAGTTGAGTGAACAGTCACAGGGATGCAGATCTATGGGGTAGTTTTCAATTTTGTTGTGAAAGCTGCATTTTCTTATGGCAGAAAATATAAAGGGGTAGGGCAAGAACATGGCAAAAGATAAGAAATGCAGGTTTGAAGCCTGTGACATGATGCTCCTTTGGCGGCAAAAAGCTGTAACTCCCAAGTAGAGATGTAGAAAAGTTTTTGCATCTACGAAGAATTTGTGCTCTGTGCTACATAGTAGACCCACTCCCAAACTCCATTAATTACACCAGTATCAACCTGCAGCAACACAGAGTGCAATCTGCACCTCTCTCATGTACAGTAAGCTCATCCTTTGTAGCTAGCCTTCAGAAAGGACACAATGACCTTATTAGCCAGTCTATGTGTGGTCAGCTTTACTGGTTTTGGGCTATCAAGGCACAGCAGAGATTTTTGCTTGGCTTCTTAGGGTGTGTATACACACACCTGCTAGGAGGGGCAGATATTCTCACCAATTAGATCAGGTATTTTGTAGGTGGCCTCTGTTTCTCTCACAAGGCTGAGGTATGTTATGGGGAAGGGCGAGCTGATGCCTGTTCTGATAGAGGCAGCAGCACCAAAGAGTGAAGACATGCCTGGGAGTGCCACTCAGCTGGCAACTTGGGGGCACCTCCAGGACCCCTCATGAAAGCAGAACTGTGGAACTTGAAGGGACAAGGAGTGCTGAGCCACCTTCCCAATTCTGAAGCTGTAAGAGCACTAAAGAAATGCCTGTAAGGGATGTGAATGTTGTGAGAATTTGGCAAATATTTAGGCACACTGGCAATTTTTTAGGCAGCTAGGGAATTGCTCGCAAGCCGAATGCTATTGTTCAAATCTAAAAATATGCAGAACTTAAAGACAGAGGAAGATGGTTTGGCAGCATCTTCTTTTTTTCCCTGCCACACATGAAACAAGGAGATAAAACAGGAATCTCTAGCACATCCCCTTATTGTTATATATTTTTCCAATTGCATGGAAGAAAAGGAAAACGCAAAGCGGTACAGCCAACACCACCTTAAGAAGCTTGAAAACAATCTTAGCTGCTCATAATTTGATACACTCATATTTTGAGTGACAATTTCCAACTTCTAAAGGATAAGTATTTCTAAATTACAAGTTTTCCATGGGTTAATAAACTCTAAGGCATGAAAGAGAGAGGAAAAAAATAAGGTGGGGAAGGAAAAGGATGTGTAAGGGATGGGATGATGACAGTCACTTCAAGTACATTTCAAGGATTAGTCTAAACCAGTTGAGTACTGACAATGTCACTGCATGATTTAAGTAGTGCTTATTATAGCCTGGACAAAATCCTTCTTTGTTGAACAGCTGGATTTTATCTTGTACAAAAATGATGTCATTCAATGGCCTAAAAGTATTGTCTAATGTGGTTTGCTGTAATTCTGGAAGAAATTCTAGATTAAAATGACCGTCATAGTTTATATTCTAACTATGAAACTTTGACCTTATGCTCATTGGTATACAAAGGAAGAGCTTTTGAATCTTTTTGAGTGGACTTTTGCTCTCCTGGGTTCAGACTAAGTGATGTCATTCATGGCTATTTCTTGTAAAATTAAGGTAAAAAACCATTTGAATTTGAAATTGGCTCAACTGTTTACTCAAGATTGACCTACCCAAAATGAACAATGAATCTGATCAAATTAAGTCAAAGGACTTCACAAAGTGTTTAACTTAATGACAGTCTACTATTTTTTATAAAGACTTTGTGAAGTAAGCACTTATTCAAAAATACTGACTTGCTTAGCACTATGTATAAGAAAAATGCTCCAGCAAGCCATCTTCAATACAAAGCACAGTCAAGCATCAAAGAAGTCACAGCTATGTCATTAAAATGGGTATAATACTTATTATATTTAAGACAGTGCTTACTAAATCAGGTCAATTTCCATCACTAATTGGGTCAGCTAACCACAAAGGCACATGCTTCACTTCCTCTTCAAGCACATCCTTTGGTGGCTTCTCAGAAAGTTATAACTTGCGTACTTCACGGCAATACTTTGACACACTCCAGAATCATTAATGTTCCTTTTGTAGCCACACCTTCCTTCTGTTCTGTTTTTTTTTCCTCTTTACCCCAGTTAATTCCCCTTTTCTTTTTATAATTTTAAAATAAAATTCCATTTTTCCTGTCTTTTAAATGTTCAGCTGCTAATTTACACAAAATTTTAAATCTTTTTTTTTACAATGACACCTTTTTCTGTAACTTCTTTAGACAATTTTTTGTTTCTGTCTATTCTTGCTTATTTCTCTTCTATGTTTTATTTTGCTTCTCTGATAAAGTTATACACACATCGCATTTGTCCACTCATATCTTCAATTCTTTATGAATTCAAATACTCCTTTTCCCCTCTTCTTTTTTTACATCATGTTTGGCTTCCCATTCTCCTTCTCTAATTTGTTTAATCTAGCACCACTTGCTTTCATCATTATCAGAAATCAGGAACTTTGAAACTAAAATACCATAAAATATTCAGTGTTGATAGCTCATTTCTGCAATGTATTTCAGAAATACAGTGAGATTATGTCATATGTTAAATGTCAAATTCCTGCTTTTATAGAAAATGGAAAATTCCACAATACAATGTTCAGGAGAGTCTTTTGAGGTTTAGAAACCTACAACTCTGAAGATTTCAGCCTTAATGAACACTCTCCAATGCTTTGCAGCTGTTAGTGCTGAGCAGACGGAACAAGTCTGCAGAGCAATAGGACCCTCCAGTCTAGGAAGAAAATTGGACATTCCGTGTATTTACTTGACTGCCCTACAATGAAACTGGACACTACTGAAGAGAGGGAAACCTGTCTCTCCTCGGCTGTCCATGCCCATCCTGCTCCTGGTAAGCAGGCAGCAAGAATCAATCTCCTCAAGTGCACAGGGGACAACATCTGGGCCAGAGGGAAAGAACAGACTCAAGAAAGGAAGCGTGTGGTAAATCTCAGAGAAGAGGTTGAGGGACATGACTGGGGAGTGGGAGAGCTGGGGCAGGCTGGACATGGGGAGTAAGAATGAGAAGTGGACTAACTCCATTAAAGTTAGATTAGGAGCAGGTGGTTCATACTCTGGTGGGCAGCTTGAAGGAACATCAGAAAATAGGTAAAGTGGGTAGGAAAGAGAACTTGATAAAGATAAGTTTTTGAAAGAGAGATTGTCTAGACAGGGAGACTGGTATTAGCCACTTTTGCAGGAAGAAAGAAACAGCAGGGGGGGAGATTCACAGGAGATGGGTATACAGGGACGAAATGGGTGTAAGAACTAGAAAAGAGGAAACTGAGAGTGGGTGTGAGAATACAGGGAGGCATGGTGAAGATGTTGTTTGAAGGAGGAGGTTAGTGGAGGCAGTGTCAGCTAAGTGGGCCTGCTCATGCTGATCCCATCACCTGGACAGTGCCCAGAGCGAGGGGACGCCTGGGTGCAAAGGGTCACTGGCAGTGGTGTGTCTGGGATCCTCCTTTGCCAGTTCTCCTTCCTGCATTAATGGAGAAACTCAGAGCTGCCAGGAAGCCCAGCAGAGGAAGGTGGGCAGTGGGGGTAGCACCCCACCTATGGGCAGGCACCCATTTGCCATGGTGCTGGGAGTGGGGTGATCCCAGAAGAAGGGCAACATCCATGTGCTTTTTCCAAATGAGAGTCAGGAGGAAGGGAGGGGATGGGTAGTATGAGGGAGAGCAATTGCCAACAGCTCCCAGCAATCCTGAATGTGAGGTTATATGAGAGGAATGGACTGTAGCTAGTGGCCAGATTTGCATGATGTTTCTTAATAGCATCTCCCATGGTCTTTGCTGGAGACAGAGTGCTGGGCCATATGGGACATTCTGGTATGGTCTAGCTGGGCATTTGTTCTCAGAATATTGTCAAGATTAACATCATCAAGATTGCAAAATGAAAGATTCAAAATTATTTTTTTGCTTAAAGTTGCTTATGCAGTCTTAACATTTTTTTTCTTTTTACATGCATTACAAGTATTTACTCACATATTATTGCACCTTCTAGGAAGTCTTTGCCCCTATTAGGAAGAAATAAGGTGCTCTCTTTTAATGATCATATAGTCAGGACATTTTCTCCCTGGTAATTCAGTGAGCATCCCCATGCCTTATTTCCTGTCTTCTATTCAAGCCCATCTCAGAAAATATTTGTTTTTACATGGACTTCGTTTTGGTGATCACCATTTTTTTTCAGCCCTGACTTTGCAGTCAAGTTCTTTTAACATAGTGAGGTCATGCTGCAAATTCAGTCAGGACAAGACCTTGTGCTGAATGCAATTTTTGCTCTTTAAAGCTACTGACAACACTGACAAAGAAAAGAAGGGCACACCATAAACCTGCCAGTAAAACTTACATATTTCAGGTATCTTAGCAACAAGAGACTTATTATCAACTAAAGAATAAAAACTAGGAAAGCCAAGCAAAGGTGAGATGCATGAAACTCAGGGACTACAGGTGGTGTCCATCTCTTCAGAAAGGGAGATGCGCAAGAAATATGACTTCAAGAATGGAAAGGAGCATCTGCTCATGGGTCCCAGCTGCTAGTCCTCACGTGGGTCACATTCATATTTTATGTGGACCCAGAGTTGAGCACAGATGTGAACTAATGTATCTGTTGTAGACAACCAGAGAATTGGCATCCTGTTTGACCCAGACTGCCACATATTACATATATCTGAAAGTATGGAACAAAAAAAAAAAGACAAAATTAAATCACCTCTTCAACAGAAAACAAACTTGCAACATCTGCAAGTACTGATGCTACTTTTATTCTTTGTGCCTACTACAGTTCTTCCTTTATTGGATGTTACAGGGAGAGGCAGGAAGGCTGTCAAACCACAGAAGTATAAGCACAGAGTGCTGGTACATTTTGAGTAATGTTCCAGTTGCAATCTAAGCTGTTGTAGTGCTTCACTGACTGCTACTATGACCTATATTTGATGTAGTAGACATTATGCCCTTAGTTTAACTCCACTTGTGGCTGAAAACCTCTTGAATGAGAAATTCAAAGAATATTCTAGTGACCTGCATGCAAAATTACTCTTACAGTAAGGAGCTGTTTTCCCTGTAGTATGCTTTTTTCTAGTTTTTCAAAAAAATATTTGTAATCAATAAACCAATGTTTTTAGTCTAATCAATCTCCTTTGAAAATCATTATTACTAAACAAAGCTAGTGACCACTTTAACATTGCAAGAAGTGTAGGTTCCCAAAAGCACTGTGAGGGGCTTCTTCAGCTACTTGCCTTATCAAGATCAAACAACTGCTAAGCAACAAAATTGCTGCCTAGCTTATTTCAGTGCAAGCTTTCCAAGGAATGCTTTTCAAAGACTGTTTTTCAAAGACTGTTTTTCAAGTAGCCATTGTAGTGAAAACATATGAAAACCCTATACATTTTTCATATGCAACAGATTTGTAAATAGACCGTGTTTTGGCCAGCTTTATTTCAAGCTGTTATAACTGGCTGGCATTAGATTTCAGAACGGGAGTTAAAACAGCAGTAGCAATTAATAGATAGTGTCATGGATGGGGTTGATAGAAACTCTGTAAGTTTCTCAGTGAGCTCTTTTTTAATATTGTTAAAATTATCCCTTTGGACAGAGATTTTCTGTGCTCCATAGTCATCGAAATTTGTTTTTAAAAAAGGAAAGCCACCCAAATCTGTTCAGAAATTTCTAAAATGAGGTTAAAGAAGAAAAACACTGTGTCTACATTCCTTTAAAGCCAGGAATAGAAGCACAGTCTTTGTCAGGGACAGGTAGCTTGCAGTTCTGTGAAGTGCTATGTGGATTTGGCTGTTTGTGGATTTGGCCATTTGTGGATTTGTGTATTTCATCTCACACATTTACTAACAGTTACCAGCTAAGGCCTTTGAATATTTTTCTTTTAGGATGTTTTATCTGATTTCTGTCTATGCCCTGGGAGCTTGGTTTCTGTGCCATAAGAGAGGAAGTGCTACGTTATTGCAACATCCTCTTCATAAGTCATTGATTCCATCTCCTTCCAGAAAACCTAGAAAATTCTGGGTCCTAACTGCTGTAGATACCAGTGCAAGGGAGGTGAGGAGACAGCCTGTGTCTGCTCTGTCCAAGGCCAGCTGGGCTACAGGCTATTTTCTCCCACACCTTAGGGTGTCTCTGAAAGCTGCCCTAACCTATGCCTAAGTCTATCAAGGCCACTCTGCTTATGCTTTTTCTTTTCCCTTGTCTACTACAGCTTTCCTAATGACTGTATCTCTGAAGCTAATGGCTGGTACATACAGCAAAGGTCATGGGACAGTCCAGGGCAGGAACCTACTGGGCACAGAATCCCTTGGAGGGGCAGGAGACCTCCTCTGAGTGGGGTACAGCCTGCTAATCACACTCTTCCCCTCCCCACCAGTTGCATTTGAGCATCAATAAGCAACCTCACCCAGTCGGCACAAAAGTATGCGTCAGGGATGTAAAGTTTTCAGTAAACTGAAACATGTCCTTGAAGAGCTGCTCTTGAAGAAAGCTAAAGAAGCTTTGAGAAGTTTTTGCTATGTGAAACAAGGCGAAATACCAGGTTTGTAAGCCGTTGGACCTGTGCACTTAACTTTCTAAAAATGGAGACAAGGTCTGTTCTACAATGACATCTATGTTGGAGACAGCTTATCTAAAGTAGAGATTTGACTTCTTTCCTTTCCCTTGTATCCTTTGCCTTATTTACTCCTTCTTCCAAGTACAACGTCATTCTGAAACCAGTCCCTGCGACACTGCTGAGGAACAGAGCAAAAACACTGCAGAAATTAAGGGGGGGGGGGGAATAAAAAGAGCACTTACTGTTGAATCATATGAAGAAAAATTATTGTTTCCAGCTTGCCTAGGTGAAATCAGGAGGACATAAAGCTCACTAATCACCTGGTAGCATAAGGGAGGCTGGGAGCATTCAGAGCTCAGAACTGCTTCTTCCATTTGCACCAGGGACGGAAGAGATGCTGACTCTCTTGGTATCATCTCCCCTGCCTTCCAAAGGGTGTTCAGAGACCCAGTGGGGCCAGAGGGGGTGTGAGAGGGAACCAGTCATTACAGTAAATTGAATTCTTTCATGCACCCCAAACAAGAATTAAAAAAGCACAGCTGCTTTGTATGTTTTAATTCACTTTCAAACTCCATGCTTAGCACTCATGAGAGGTTTATATTACCAGTTTAATAGCTTAAACTATCATCAGCTCAAACTACCAGTTTGATACTAGTTAAATGGTAGTCCCTAATTCAGATTTTGTGCCTTCTCTTCTGTGAGACATCCTGATCATCTGCATTGTTTATGCTAGCACCCTCTCAGACAATGATTTAGCACCAGTTTTAGGGAATGCCCCAAAGGAAAAAGCCTTGAAGTGGCTCACCCATTTTCTTCTGTTGTTCTCTTAAACTGGTTTTATTACTCAAGTCTCACAGGCCTGAACCTTCCTCATCTCAGTGTAGTTGCTTTGAACTGGAGAAACACCAAGGCTACTGTAAGCAATGGTGAATGGGGTGCCTCTGAATTAATTTCTGAGTTGTGCAAAAAAAGTTAAATCAGCAAAAGTTGATTTCACAATAGCAGTAAAAGATAGCAATTATTGTTGAATGAAAGAAAGCAACTAGCTGACGGGAGGTTATAAGGTTACATGCTGTTGCAAACTTTCTTTGCAAAAGGAAAGACAAAAACCACCCAAACAAATCCCCACCAATTACGAGCTCTCTTAAGCTCCTTTGGATCCTGTGAATAACATCAGGCCTCCTCAAAAAATATTTCCTCCCACATGGTCCCCCTGATTATTTAACAGCTTTTTGATACTTCATGGAGACAAATAATATTACCCTGCACCCCAGATCCAGAGAGCTCAGTTGAAGCGAACAAGAAACGGAAAGAGTAACAGAGCTCAGTGACACGTTTCTCGCTCTCCAGCTCCACTCGCATGTAGAACAGTGGTTAACCTCTGAGTCATGGCTGCGGCTGCTGTTCGTCCCGCTCCACCCCCCTGCCACAGCAGCCCGATGACATTTGAGTGACAGATTTCTGTTAGGATTCCAGTTCAAACATTTGTCATAAACTTATTCTTAAAATTCCTAGTTGCTCTTTTTGCAGGGGATCATGAAGAAACTTTTCTCTACTTGCAAGCACAACCTTGCTATACCTTGTAATGATGTGTTACTTCACTTTTCTTAGTCTTTCTTCTTGATGTAGCCACAGAAATCTGTTCTATCCTTTCCTTCCACTCCTTTTGCCCTGCTGATACAAACTCTTTTCTCACCATTCACTCAGCACCATAATACCATCTTTTTCAAAAGGCTGTCTCTGCTTATCCCTAATCCACACAGGTCTTGCTCAGATTTTCATCTTCTTTATACAAAACCAGTTCTGGTGAGCTTTGAAGGTCTAAGACAAAGGCTGTGACAGTAATAATTTCTAGGGAAATAAAATTATCAAAACATAAACAGATTTATCTCAGAGCAGGGGCTTAGAACAAATTGCATTGTCTCCCTTGGAAGGCCATAGAGTCCTCATTTATTGCTACTGCCATCTTTGTCCTCCCATATAAAAATTTATTGGTAACATCCTTTAATTTTAAGTGTATTCCACACTCTTTTGGGCAAAAGTGTATATCAGAGCTGTTTGTCCATTGCCTTGCATAATGAGACAAGACATGACTGAGATGAAATATTATAAAAATGGTGATCATAAATAATACATCTAATGGTAAAACTCTGTTAAAAAGGCAAGGGGCACTAGAATCAGAAAGCTGTACCATTAAGGGGGTTCCAGCACTTGAATCTCCAACTGCTGCTTTCTACAGCATTGACTTAATCTCTACACTTTGCAGTAGAAAGGTCTGGGTGTTTCAGAGGAAACTGTTTCCTCTGGTAGGATGCTGGGACTCACGACCTGGCAACAGCCTTCTTACACCATCACCTTCTACTGTGCCTGACACCTCATAGAAAAAAAAAAAGCTCCAGCTACAGGGAAGGCAAGTCACATTTTAATATACATATATTTGCTTTACTCCTGTACGTAGTTACTTTCATAGTGGTAATTTTGTAGTGACTTGTGGCATATATTTATATTTAGATTTAGATTTATTTTGTTTTACCACTAGTAGTTTTGTAGTAATTTGTAACAAAGAAATTCTCAGAAAGCCCAACCTCTATGTCCTTGTGTATTGCTGAATCCTGAGAACCCCATGGTCACCATCATTACACACCCATGGGTCAGGTAACCCCCACAGGTTGTGACCGTGACTGCTACAGTACACATACAGTATAGTATGTGGGTACTCACATACAATCTAAAGAAAAGACAGAGGACAAAAGGAGCACATGGAAATCCAGAGAAGGAAAGCATTTGAATTCAAAGAATTTCAAAATGAACTTCATTTATTTTGGAATACAGCAGCTTACTGTGCCATCTGCAGCTGTATATACTGTGGGTGGAGAGCTGGTTTTGGTTACCAAAATCCAAGCAAAATAGTATCCATAGTCCAATAACTCAATGACCACAGCACTAGTATTTTACTGTAACTTTCATACCACAGGTCAGTTTCTAACACAGTTAAGCAAGGACCATGGGAACAGAGGTGACTAGCTGGGCAAAAGCATACGCACAACATTTTTTCTTCTACTCTCATAACAAGAAAGTCCTTGAGTGACTGCCAATAGGAAAAATTCATAAATTGTAATGAAATTCAGCAGAAATGCTGTCTGTGGGTGTTGAAAATAACAATATTGTGTTTTTTTCCTGTTGTGTGGTTTTTTTTTTCCTTTTTCTTGTTTTTTTCCACCCATCTCCAAAATTACAATTTATAGCTGTGGTCCAGTTGTGTTTTACAGCAATAAAAACACACAGAATTAATGTCTCCAAGGCAGAAGGCAGAATGCTCGTGGGAGCTGGGATTGCTTAACACCACTGTCAGCATTTGCCAACTCATTTTTAAAGGTTCCAGTGACAGAAAACCAGCTCATAAACGAATTCTGTATTCCACATTACTGTTTGCTTTCTTTTGGCTTAGGCAAACACCAGCTCTTCAGGCAATGGAAAAATTCAGTGGAGAACACAAAAAGCTACTGCAGATACTTTCAGAAGCAATAAGAAATTCTTAGTTCAAAATGTAACACAACCCACAAGGGAAATTGTCTTCCTTCTCTTCTGTAACATGATCCAATAACAGGAATTTATCATAAAATAAGTAATTAATTAACAATGCATAAAATGTATGAGACACGCTGCAGGCTGTTCAGGCAGGTCTGAGGACTGGCTTCACCTTCTCCAGTGTAGACATCCACAGTTCGGATAGATGTCTGTGGCTGAGACAGTTTTCAAGCAGACAGCGGGGAGCAGGTCAAAGGACTGCTCTCTGCGACTCTCGCTGACCACAGGTGGATCATCTACTGAGATGTCCTGGGTCCAGCTGGGATAGG
>NW_010118894.1:0-2829 GCF_000699245.1 Pterocles gutturalis
GAGAAGGAAGGATACAGGAGAGGAGATGCTGGGGGTCCCAGGGCTGTGGAGAAGGAGGGACACAGGAGAGGAGATGCTGGGGATCCCAGGGCTGCGGAGAAGGAAGGATACAGGAGAGGAGATGCTGGGGGTCCCAGGGCTGCAGAGAAGGAAGGATACAGGAGAGGAGATGCTGGGGGTCCCAGGGCTGCAGAGAAGGAAGGATACAGGAGAGGAGATGCTGGGGGTCCCAGGGCTGCTCCATCCCCACTGCCCAAGGAGGGCTCAGTTCCCCCAGGGATGATGGGGGACACGGTGCTTTGCCCCAGCCTGGGCTGGAGCTGCAGAACAGCTGCTGGGTCCATCCAGGTTTTAATTTTGCACTGCAGGAGCCAGCAACGGGCAGGGAAACACCATCATTATTTTTCAAGCTGTTTAAAAGCCCTGAAAAATCCCCAACAGCCCCAAGTGAACTGACACTCCCAAGTGCCCCATCTCCTCTAGGACCTAAACAAGGTCTTCTGTTTGGCAACTGGGGGGGCTGTCCTGTGCGCTCGGCAGCACTAGGGCTGGGGAAAGCCGTGGGTAGGACATATCATGCATTTGCTATCTCTCAGCTGGAGGGGCTGATGCTCTGCCCCGCCAGAGGGATGCTCTGCAAACAGGATAGGGATGATGTTCCTGCCAGGACCAAGCATCTTGGCAATGCCCAGGCTTGGCAGCATGCTCTCCCCACAGCCTCCTGCAGACCAGAGACCCAGTGGTGTCTCCCCAGGGCCCTACTGGAGCCCAAACCAGGCTGGGGAGAGTAGGAGAGCATCTCTGCTTTGGCCCCCATACAGGCTCTTTCATTGCATCTGGTGGGGTAAAATATCCCTGCCAAGTTTGCATGTCCCATGCGTGAGATGGCAGAGGGGAGGGTCACACTTCTCTTCCCCCATGCTCCACTCCCCCCAGCACCATCTCCACTAGCAGCCTGCCTGCAAAAGTCATGCTCCAGCTTGAGCACTGGGGGGAAATCAGAGCCAGGGCTGGTGGTGGCTGGAGTCGAACCCCATCTCGGCTGGGGGGAAAACCAGGTTCCCACCGGGGGTTTCAGCTTCCCTGCAAATACCCAAATAACGCTGGTGTTTGGCAGCAGTGGCAGGAAAACTGCGAGAGCGCAAGGAAAAAGGAGCAGGGGCTGGAAAAGTTTCTGGTGTTGGTTTTCTAACCCCCAATCTTAACGTGTCGGAGAAAACAGGGTGTTTGCTACACTGAAAGAGCATCTGAACTTTAGTGGGGAGGAGGAGGAGGATTCCCTGGGCACAAGTGGTCAGAGTGGTCCTGGCTGCAGGCACCGTGTCCCCAGGGCTGGGCAGCACAGGCTGAGCTGGGCAGACGGAGCCCCTTCCCCATCGCCAGCCCTTTCAGAGCCCTTACCTGGGGGTACACAGCCTGGCAGGGCAGTCCCCAAGCCCAACATCACCCAGGCTTTGGGATGAAGTGTTTCCAGGTTTCCCTCTCTCCTGGGGCCGTGGCAGCATCAGGAGTGGTGAGGGTGGCTGCAGCATGGCTCCACATGGCTGTACAGCCTGGGCTGTCCCTGCCCCAGCACTGGTGACATCCTGCTGGATGGTGGCATCTGACCTCTGGCTAGAGCCTGTGCACCAAACTTGGTATTTACATGTTGGATGATGCAAGAAAAATTATTTATAGGGGAAAAATAGAAAGAGAAAAGAAAGATAGAGTTAATCGATAAAGGGGGGGTCAATGAACTGAGCACCTCCGTTGCCACCCAGCTGCAATGTCACCAGGGCCAGCAGTGAGCACGAACTGAAGGGTGGTTGAGCTCGCAGCAAGCTTATGCTGGCTTCAGAGGAAAATCAATTGTTTCAGGACACTTGGTGTTTAATTCAGACCCTTGTGCCCCGAGAGGCGAGTGGGACTGTGCGACACCACTGAACGCAGGAGTTGGAATCAAGTGGTGGCACTGAAAAGGGACTTAATGGGAAGCAGCAGCAGGGACTCACTGAAGGGCTGCGAGTGATGAGCCAGGAGCCCCACTGTGGCCGCAGGGAACCAGAAAAAGAGAGTAGGGCTTTAAATGGCAGCGGGAGAGTGCAGTGCTTGCCCTGGCTGCTCCCAGTGCTCCTGGCAGTGCCCAGCTGTGGGGCTGCTTCACGGCCTAGGGACACCTCCCTGCCCCTCATGCCAGGGGCCACACACTGACCCTGAGGCTTTCCAGCCCCCAGCGCTCCCGCTGTCCCCTGTGTGTGGCTCAGGGGCTGTTCTGAGCACAGGGCAAATCACCTGCAAAGTCCCTGGCCCCTGAAGACATCAGGTGTATGAGCCCCTCCAGCACCCAGGGGTGATGTTCTCTCACCCCGCACTTACTCGGGCTCCTGCCCACACCCCTATCCCCTGAGATGTGCCAGGCAGCCTTCTCATGGCTGCCACTGAACTGGGAAACATGGGACCTTCTCTGGCCAGTGGCAGCATAGCTGTGGGTGGGCTAGTGGGTGCTGGAGCCCTTCAGAGCTCAGGTGTGCTTAGGGACATGGTTTAGTGGGTTGGGTGGTGTTGGGTTGACAGTTGGACTTGATGATCCTAGAGGTCTTTTTCCAACCTTAATGATTCTGTGATTCTGTGATTCTATGATTCTGTGACCTGAGCTAGAGGAGGCTCGGTGGGGAAATGGGTGCAAAGTGGCAGCGCTTTGCCACCACTGTTGAGGGATGCTCTGAATCCTCACCCCTCCTCCCTCATGGGCAACGGGTGCAGAGATCCTGCAGGGCCCCCCCACCCCACGGCTCCCTGGGTGCCCCTATGGCTTGGATGGGGCTGAACCCATCAAGCACTGAAACCTCC
>NW_010118895.1:0-1438 GCF_000699245.1 Pterocles gutturalis
TGCACCTCTGGGGGGGACCCACCGTGGGGTCTGGGCTGGGCCACGGGTGGGAGCGGGGCCGAGCCCCCCTCCTGCCGCTGGATCTGCTCGTAGGATGGCAGGCTCTTCTTGTAGGGGCTGCTGGCCTCGCAGTTTGGACAGGGCACAATCAAGCTGTGATGGAAGAAGGAACAAGGTGCTGGGCAGGATCTGTTCCCCCGTGGAGCTAGGGGATGCTCAGGGATGTGCACGGGGCTTTGCCAGGTGCTTTAGAGGACACACCACTGCCTGTGCCAGTGGGTCCTTGCAGGGGGTCATAGAATCACAGAATGGTTTGGGTTGGAAGGGACCTTAAATCTCATCTCGTTCCACTCCCCTGCCATGGGCAGGGACACCTCCCACTAGCCCAGGTTGCTCAAAGCCCCATCCAGCCTGGCCTTGAACCCCTCCAGGGATGGGGCATCCACAGCTTCTCTGGGCAACCTGGGCCACTGCCTCACCACCCGCACAGGGAAAAATTCCTCCACCCACAGGATGCCCACAGGAACACAGCTGGATGCTTTGCACCCTCCAGCACCACTCTGGATCCGTTCCTGGGGGGCTCAACCAGCCCTTGCCCCCCCCACCCCAACCCCTGCTTGTCACTTTGTGCTGCAATAGGTGCAGATGTCCCCAGTGCCAGCACGCAGGACACTGCCCTTGTCCCCGGGGGCAGGCAGATAACCGTGTGTACCGATGGAAACACCCCCCAAAAGGAAAGCGGCCATGGGGGCCAGGCGCTGGGACCTACCGGCTGTCCCCGTCCTGCAGCATGGTGGGTTTGTGCTCCAGGAACCGCTCAGCCTCCAGGTCCACGGGGACGAACGTGATCTGGGGGGAAAGGAACACAGAGCCTGGGGGGCTGCACTGGGCATCGCAGGGACCCCCGGCTCTCGTCCAAGGTGTCCCTTCAGCTGGGCTTCAGTCATTTCCCAGCACATTTAGATGTCTTGCTTGGAAACCTTTTTTGGGGGGGAATCAATAGGGGATTGAATGACCCCAGCACACCCTGCTCTCAGCACCTCATCCGCAGTGAGGTCACGCGTGTCCCCTAGCCCAGAGGGGGTCCCAGGGCCCATGGGGGAGGTCAGTGGCCAGGGACAATGCCAAGGGTGCTCTGTCCTTGGGCACAGTGACAAAGCCACCTCTCCCTCCTCGCTGGGGCTGGGCTTGGCTTTGGGGGGAGCTGGGGTCAGCTTCACCCCACTCCCAGGGGACTCAGTTGGTCTCGGGGGTCCCAGCTGGTCCTCCCGGGGGTCCTATCCCCCCCCCCCCTTTTTGGGGGGCCAGCCAAGCCATTGACGGGCTGTCCTGCAGGTCCCGGATCCATGGCACAGCCTCTGTCTCCTTGGAAAAAAAAAACCCTTTTGCGCCAGCCCCCTCCCGGAGCAGGGACGCGTGGCCGCCCCGCCAAGCTGGA
>NW_010118895.1:1524-9772 GCF_000699245.1 Pterocles gutturalis
CCCGTGGGTGCAGAAAAGGGGCTGGTTTGGGGGTGTTGCATGGGAGAGATGCCCATGAGCTGATTTCCTTGGGTTTATCCCACTCTGCCTAGTTGGAAGCAAAGCCCCCAGCTTGGGGGGGTGCAGGGGGGCAGAGGGATGGGGGGCATCCTGCGGGCATCAAAGCTCCCAAACAAGCTCTTCCCCCTCTGGACCCCCTCCGCTGCCTTTCCCCTGGGATCTGCTGCTACCCCACCCCATGAATGGGGAAACTGAGGCACAGCCTGAGCCTATACATCCAGCTGAAGGCCCCCAAACCCAGCTGAGCCCTCAAGCCCCCTGAGGCATGCAGCAGCGGGACAGTCCCTACCTTGGGGTAGCACTGGCACATGCTCCAGATGATGCCGACGGTGACGAGCAGGACGCCCAGGGCGCAGAAGGTGATGTAGATCTGGGGTTTTTCCACACTCATGATGAACATCCCCGTCATCACCAGGAAGAAACCCAACATGATGAACCCGTAGCGAAAGGTCTTCTCCTCTGCCATGGGTACCGGGTGGGCTGGAGAGATGCCGGGAAGCTGGTTTACTGGCAGGCAGCACACCTCCGGGGTAAGGCGAGGAGTGGTTTCTGTCTCCGGAGGCTGCCAGGGGCTGGGGATCGGCTGCACGTTGAGCCTGGTCCTGCCCAGGGCTGAGCCAGCCAGTTTGTGACTGGGTTTGTAATGAATGCAAACACCGACCCGTGTTCACACTCCAGCGAATCCGCCCCGGCACGTGGCCGGGTAACCTTCCCTGCGGGCACGTGGGGCCGGACCCCACGCCCTGGGACAGGATGGGGAGGGACAGGGGGGCACGGCGGAGGAGAGGGGACCCGGAGAGCCACTGGTGCCAACAGGACTTTCCCAGCCTGGGGGACTGGAGCTGGGCTCAGCCATAAATCGGGGCTGGCAGAGCCCCAAAATAAGGGGGACAGCAGGGCACAGGGTTTTCAAAGGCTGCAGAAAGGAAGGAGGGAGTGCTCCGGGGTGTTTTTGGAGGCTGGTGGGTTGAGAATAGCTCCTGCCCTGCTCTGGCTGGGGGGCAGCCGTGAGGCTGCGAAGGGGGGACTAAAGCCGGGGAAGGATGGAGCAGGGTCGGTCCACCCAGGGGAGTGAGGACATAGCATCCATGTGCCCTGGGTTTGCTTAAGAGGGAGCTGGGGTGTTAAAAGGTGTCCCCTTCCCATCCCACATCCTTCTTCCAGGCAGTCATGGTGGCTTTAGGCTTCATTTTGTTCCTGCCCATGTGGGAGGATGTATACGTGGATTATGAAAAATAATCAATTCTGTTATCACCAATATGTTACATTTGGCTGTGGCCCTGCGCAGGGGGTCCAGGGCAGCCCCTTATTCCAGTGGGATGGAGCAGGCAGCAGCAGCCCCCCAGGCAGTTGGCTTTTCCTCTGGCTGCAAACCCGCCTGTGGTGGGCAGGGAAGGGGTGAGATGCTCTGGGTGTCTTTTTATAAGATGCTGCCCAAAATGCCAAGTGCGCCTGGATGCCCTGAACGCACACATGAGCCACTGAACATCTCCAAACCCAGTGAAGTGAGGCATGGGAGGCTGTGTGCAGGGAAAGCAAGGTGGAGGGATGGAGATGCGGCTGGGAGGCACATTGAAAAGGCAGAGGAGCGAACGGGGTGGCATGGAGCTGTTTTTTTCTCCGGCCAGATCCCTCGCTCTTTGCTGCAGTTTTTATTTTTATTATCCAGCTCTTGCTTGGAGTGGGCAGCCCCTGGCCTGCCATGAGCTCCCAGGGTGGGTCACAGCAGGGAATGCAAAGCATCTGCAACCAGCAGTGGTTTTATTAAAAATACAAAGGTTTTCAAACATGCCAGTTACCCCCGACCCTCCAAACACACCTCCTACAGGACCCACAACCCCGACAGCCCTGGGAAGCCAGACGGACCCTTTCCGCTCCTTGCCCACCCTCCTCTCCCCCCAGCGAAGGAAGGGGCTCGGTTTAAAGCCGAGGGACCGGGCGGCCACCAGCAGAGTCCCAGCCCTGTGCTGCCGCCAGCTCAGATGCCCCGGATGCTGATGTTTTCGTAGCTGGGGGGAGGCGTTTCCTGGGGCTCCCCAGGGTGCTGGGTCTCCAGCCAGGATGGACTGGGGCGAAACAAGGCGCTGTCGGAGGAGCTGCGCCGGCGGCCACCCTGCCAGCTCTCGTCCTCCTCCAGGTAGCAGTACAGGGGCGGCGTGGGCTCCTCCTTCCTCCCTGGGGGCTGGATGTAAGCTGGGGCTCCATGAGCAGGTCTGCAGGTCAGGGCTTCTTCATAGGTGGGGATGGCACTGGCATCCCAGGCACTGCGAAGGAAGAAGAAACCCAGCAGCGAACCCAGTCAAACAGAGCATCCCAGCATCCATCAACCAGAGCATCCCAGCACCCATCAACTGGAGCACACCAGCACTCGTCAACTGGAGCATCCCAGTTCCCCACCCACCAGAGCATCCCAGCACCCCATCAATCCCATCGGCTGGAGCATCCCTGAGTACGGGGGACACGTGTGTGCTGGGGACATCACACAGGCAGGTTTTGCATGCCCAGGGTGAAGGGAAGACCATGTCGGTTGCTTCCCAGCACCAAGAGGGTGAGGAGCCATGCAGGAGGAAGGGCACCATGAGACCAGACCTTGAGACGTGGCAACATCACCCAGTTCCCACTGAGATCCCCCACCCAAGAAGAGGAAGGGCATCCTGGCAAGGCAGCCGCGAAGAGCTACAGCTGCTGGTGTGAATGACCACAAAGCAGCAGAGATGCTGGCTCTCCAGGAGAGCATCCTCATCATCTGCCCAACCCCAAAGTCCCCCCTGAAGCACGACGGCTGCCAGCAGCCGGGCGAGAGCCAGGCATCCCAGTTCAATGTGGTTGCACCCCACCCTCGTGCCCGCCAGAGCCCTCTGTGCAGGCGCCAACCCTGGTGCCACCTCCAGCGGTGCTTTGCTGAGCAAACATGGCTTGTGTACAGGGAAAACCTCCGCCCAACCTTTGCACTGCGCCCGGCTCTCTCAGCGCCCTACAGAATGGTGCAGCCCCAAAGATGGGGAGGCTTTGAAAGCAACCCCCCATCCACTTGCTTTTGCAGGTGCACCTGCAGGGTGGTGCTTGGGGAGGCTACAGGCATTGGAAGGATGCTGCGATGCTCCACAGGGATGCCTCCATCCCCAAATCGGCATCACCCTGTCCCAGACCTACTGTCCCGGGCATCCCTGCCGTGGCTTTTGCCAAACAGCCCCAGTTTGCGAAGGGATGCTGCCCTGGGAGTGCAGAGAAGGGGATTTCTCCCAGCGCAGGAGCTCAGGGAAGGGTACATTCCCCGTGGAGGACCCACCAAAGCCCTGCATTGGAGGGGGAACCCCCCAGGCTACCCAGACCAGCTGACGATCCCACCCCCACATATTCAGATGGGCACCGCAACCCCCAGAGAACCAGGAACGTGCCTCCTGCACCGGCTGGATTTCTCTCGTTTTATGTTCTTAAGAGTCTCTGTTAGAGCTGCTTTTCCCCAGAGCCCAATTTACACAGGAGCCAAGATCTTTGCTGTGACCCCATAAAGCAGCGCTGGGAAGGGCTGCCGGCTCGGCTTCCACAGCCATCCCTGGAAAAAAACCCTTTTGATAAAAGTCTTTTTAAATCAAGAAGTGGGAATAAATCTCAGGCTCACACAGGAAGCGTCTGGGGACCCAAGAGTGGTGTTTGGGGGGTAAGGGGTCTTCCCACGTCCTGAAACGGTGGGTCCCTTCCCCTGTACTCCCATCTCAATGCCAATCTGAGGATTATTTTCCTCCTTTTTACCCCCTTTTACATCAATTTTGCTTCCATTAAAGATGGCACAAACCCCATCGTCCTTACAGAGCCCTGCAGACCTGCAGCACTGGGGGAGGTTTCCCCAGCTAGAGGTCTGGATGACCCCCCCCAGCCCCAAATCCAGACCTTCTGCCAGAAAATCAACGCGGTCTTCTGCTCAATGGTTCTGCTAAGGAGATCTCTGCCTCGGCCAGTGATGGCCCCCGGGGGCAAGGAGAGCTGTCTGAGGCTGAGCTGTGCGCAGGAGCGGCCGGTGTGGGCACGGGGGGTGCGGGGGCTCGGGCAAGGGTTGACACTAATGAGCCAGACCTCTTCTCAGGAAGTGGGAGGAAGGCACAGAAGCGGGTCTGAGCAGCGGCCGGCAGCATTACGGCTCATCGGAGCTCACCAGCGAGCAAGCCTGAGAGCACGCTTAGCTACACAGCGGTGTCGGGACAGTCAAACCCACCCTCGGCTTCTGCCCACCGCGTGGGGACACAGCACCCACCTGCGGTTCCACTTCTCCAGAGGCTCCGCAGTGAAATACTGCAGGTCCCGGGGGAAATGGTACTGGTAGCGGCGGGACACCACCCTGGCGTTGGCTTTCACGGACCAGAGGAGCCCGAAGAGGAGGAGGATGCCGCCGATGCCGCAGCAGAAGAAGCTGACGGAGCGGAGCAAGGTGCTGGAGGAGGAGCTGGGAACCGCTTCGGCTTCTCGGGGAGGCAAGAGGCGAGCCCCAGCGCTGGCCGGGGAGCCCACCTCCCCGTCGCTCCACCAGGCAAAGCACAGCGTCCCCGTCACCAGCAGCACGGCCCCTGTGATGGTCACGCCATAGCGGAAAGAGGCGGCTGCCATCCTTGGGGAGGAGGTTTTAGGAGGGGAGAGGAGTGAGACAAGGCATGAAGAGAGCCCCCGCGTCCTGCAAGACAAGAAGAGAAGAGGGTTTGAGAGGGATAAGGTTATGTAAGATCTGCCAGAGGAGAAAATTCCTGAGCTGGGACCTCTCTGGGGGCTGCACACTCTTTAGCTACTTATTGTTGACCATCAGAAGGGGCATTTCCACTGTCTCAGATGGAAGGTGGAAATGCTTGGGCTTGCCCTCGGGCAGAGCAAAGGCAGCTGCCAGTTGGACCTGTAAATGTCCCAACAGCCTCATAAAAACATCCTTGTTTTCAATAAATGACCCAACGGAGGTAGGATGAGAGCCCCAGCCTGGGGGGCTATGGAGGCAGCTCTGGGGACTTGCATGGCTCTTCAGGTTTAATTCCAGACGCTGTCCCAAGCTTGGAGGAACGCCGTCTGGGTTTCTGATCAAAGCAAGGCTTTGGAAGAGGTGAGGGAGAGGGACAGAAATTTAAGATGTCATCACTTCCGAATTATCAGTGCAGGTGTTTTCTCATCTGAAACAGGAGGTAAAGCCGTCCAGCGGGGACAGCAGGTGTCTGGCATCACTGCTTGAAAGCCCGCAGCCCAGGAGATTTGGGGCTGAGCTGCTGCTTGCTTTCTCAGGGAAAAGGGCCAGGTGCCATCGCTGAAAGTCACAAAGCTGCTATTTCAGGGGGAAAAAAAAACAACCTCAGATGCTGGCAACATGGGGCACCTCACCCAGGGATGGCTCCTGAGACACTGAGTGCATGGGGACCCCAAAGAGCTCTCCTGTGACCGATGGCAACTGCAATAGCTGTGCTCCCCACCAGGACTGAGCTCAGGGCCAGGATGGGAGCAGGAATCCATAGGCATCTCCATTAAAAGTCAGGAATGTGCTGGATACAAGCTAAACCCTTGGAGAGGCTATGACTTACAGCTGAAGGAAGTATTTCTGCCGTGTCGGAGGGACTAAAGCAACAAGCTGCTGAGATCTATGAGGTTCTTATTGACCCAGCCACGATGTCCCTTTTTGAGATGCTCCAGAAGCAGAGGGGTTTCAGCTTGTTTTGAAGGTGGGGTAAATACCCTGATGCTGGAAGAGTCTGCTCAGTCTTCACCCAAATGAGGCTTTGCACATCAAATCTTGCTCCCCTGGGCCAGCTCCAGCACCCACCTTCTCAGCTCCCCGGCACGATCGATCCCACAGGTGTTATCACCACCTTCATCATCCCTATCAGGGTGGGGTTGGGGTTGGTTTGACAACTAAAGAGATGAGAGAGTGCCATGCCTTCCTGCTGGGTGGCACTTCTCAGCTCAACTTCACACGCTGAGAGTAATCATTCCTCCACGGCGCAGGAAAATTTGGTTTCTGATCTTCATGGGCCTCTCACTCCCCATTGCTTTCTCCCTGGGCTTGGGGATCCCCAGCCCCACACCAATCAAACAGCACCATGGAGGCAGAGAGGTCCCACCATGTCCCCTCTGGCCCTGCTCACTGCCCAGCAAGAAGGTCCAGGTCCAGCTCCTGCTTGCTGATGGACAAAAAGCTTTGGACCATGTGGGAATTAAGCACCAGCACTCCCTTACACAGTCAGTCTCAGGTGACTCTTCTGCAAGGGCTGCTCGTGGTGGCAGTGCCAGTGGAGAGCTGGCACTTTGGGGGCTGTCCAGGATGGAGATGGGGCTCAAGCTCAGAGGTGGATGGAGAGGCGGGTGACCCACACTGAGGCGCCACCTCTGCCTTTGTCATTTTGCCTGTACGTCAGTAAACTCAAGATAATCTGGTGACTTTGGTCTCCATTCCTCCAGGCGGGGCTTGCTCCCTACAGTTGGGGCTCAGATTGCACCCAGAGATCTGGAAGAGCCGAGCTGGAGCTAGGGAGGGAGAACAAGCTCAGCACAGCCTCGGTGTGATCAAGGGCAGATGGAATGGCATTATTTCAAGACTTTATTTATCAGATGGGCCCATGAAATGGAAAATCCAAATTACCTTGTAGTGAAAGAAACATCATCTGATCTAATCTATGTTTAATGAAGGAATCCGATGAGAAGTGGGATTTAGGAAACGTGCAAGAAGGCTGCAGGACTGGGAGCCCCAACAACACACTGGGGCTCTTGTCCTGCAGTCGTGAGCCCAAATCACTGTCCGGGCTGGTGGTGGCCAGTGGTCCCCACCAGCAGCCACCATCACCCACTGGGAAGGAGTTGGTGTTCCTGGGCTGAGAGGAGACAGAGCTTCTCTCTGCCACGAGGGGACACGTTTTGACGCTCCCTCCTGAATGGCAGGGGCTCGGCTGAGCTGAGAAGGAGAACGGACTGGTAGAGACTGGTTAGAGATGCTGGCAGATGATATTGGGGATCAGCATCCTCCAGCTCACCACCCAACATGAGCAGGACACCGCAGATGAGCTGGGCTCACGCTGACTTGCAGCAGCAGATACTCAGGAGAGCGCAAGGACCCTACTGACCCGTGAATCCAGCTCCTTTCCAGAGCATCACATTTATCTGGACAATTTTCAGCCAACAAAATTTGAAAAGAAAAAAAAAACCCACAACTCAAAAGACCCTACAGCAAAGCTCTCAATCCATCTGCATGGAAATTACAGGTCGCTGGGCACTGAAAGCCTGGCTTGAAAGAGCACAAAGAGCTGAAATGTCCAGCTCCTGGAGCCAACGCTGTCCTCATTCTGGGGCCAGCCTGGGGAGGTCTGGAAGATGCCGAGATTCCCCTACCTGGGCACGGGGAATTTTGCAGCCTCTGGGAGTGCTGGCAGCGAGGGGGAGTCGGATGTGGAGGGAAGGCGGAGAGCCTCCAGGAGGTGACGGATTGACAGCTCAAGAGAATAAACTATTCTCTCTTGACAAAACCAGCGCAGAGCAGGGAGCAGCACTAAAAGCTCCTCCAGCCCACCCAGCACGTGCTCCTGTGTGCGGGGGCGGCTCCTCTGCGCTGGGTGACATTGTCATCACACCGTCCCCCTGCCAGAACCCCTCTCAGGCTGGCTCAGCTTTCCTGAGCCTCTTTAGGAGACCCACAATGTTGTCCTCTGTGCACCAACCGCTGGAAGAAGAGGCTGAAAGAGCAGAGGAGGGAGGGGAGGTGTGATGCTGGGGCAGGACCTGGGTCCCTGCTCCCCAAGACCACCTTTGGCTCCACTCCCGGGGCACTCAGCATCTCCTACATCAGGTCTCCCACTGAGCATTTCCAGCGCAGGCTTCCTCTGAAGTAAACACCCAAAACTCCCAAACACCCGTCTCCACCCGCTGAGCCACCCCGACATTTTGTCCTGCCCCGTCTCCTCCTTTGACCTGCTCCAAAATAGCCTTTCTGGGGAAATAGATTTGCCCGTTGCATGTACAAACAGATATGAACGTTGATAGTTTACATAGTTCCAGTAAGATGCTGAGAATAGCATCCCCCATATAAAGTTATGCAGATGGTGATTCATAGGGTCTACGAAGCATTACTCAGAAAAACACTCTTTTCCAGCGCCACAAGAAAACGAAAAAGAGTTTTGAATCTCTCCCACCCCATCAAGCAGAAATCCACCTCCACACCCCATCCCTCCACGAC
>NW_010118896.1:0-29298 GCF_000699245.1 Pterocles gutturalis
TATATAGAAATTGATAATATATGAGAAAACCCCCTCAAGTTTCCAACACAAATCAGCCACTTGGGTCATTCTGGCATTGATCACCGCTGGGCTGCTCGCTCTTCTCTCTGAAGTACATACCATAAGCCGCTGTGAAGGACAGGGTGTAAATTTTGTGAAGGGGCACAGAGCTGATGGTCAGCAGTAGCACTGAAACAGTGGTCTTTGTCTGGACAACACCAGTCTCCTCCACCCCTGCTACTGCCTGCGGCACCTCCTGCCACACTGGCATGGCAGGACTACCTCTGGGTGAGGGGCAGCACGGGGACATCTCGGGTAGGACAGCAGCTAAGGGGACATGTGGGGGCAGTGGGAAAGGAGAAGGCAAGGGGACTGCTAAATGACAAGAGGCCTCAAGGCAAAATCAAGACACACAGAGCCCCTGCAACAACAGCAGTTTCACCAGCGCAGACAGGCAGATGACTGGGATCTTCCTCACCCCAATGACCACAGCCCACTGGGGAGGAGTGATGCCCATGAGGTGCAACAAGGGTGACAGAAGATACACGAGACACACAGATGCTTTCTACCCCAAAGTCCCTGTCGTGAGAGAGGGCAAATATTCCTTATACTTTCTTTAAATGTCATTAGACATGAGTTCTCACCAGCAGGCAACGAGGCCAGAACTGTGCTCACACTGACAGGGGCAAGCGCCAAAGCTGCAGTCGTAGCCAGCTGCATGGGGACCTGGTCATGAACGACAAATAAGCACTGCGTGGCATGTAAGGTATACCGCAGCTTGCAAGATACCTGAACGTCTGCCTGTTTCCTCTTTGGGAAGTACCTGTGCCAGCTACCACACCAATGGCAACTCATGGCCCAGAACTAAACTGAACTGGACAGACACCAGGGAAAGGTGCAGGGGCCTGGGGAAGATGGTGATACACCCGCAACGTAGGATGGGGAGGCTGATACTCTTCCATTAAGCAAACAATAATAATTTTTGTAACCAGAAAGGAAATGGGAAGATGGCAAAAACCTATTTTGACATGATGCAGAGAGGAAAACATTCATTAATTTCTAGTAACAGTCTATATTCTTGTAGAAATCTTTATAAATCAGACAGAGGTATGACTTATAATTCGCTTGTGAACCCTTCACTTTTGAAGAAACTTCTCATGGTGGAGGGGAAAAAATCCCTAATTATTAAAAACAACCCCAGGCTGTGCTGTCAGGTTTTGGTCTGAATCCAGTACCTGCAATACAAACCTTTCAACAGAAAGCAGCATGGACTTCTCAGGGAAAAGCTACACGATCAGGCCACATGTTCCCAGTAAAAAATGGCCTTTTTTCTCCCTCCTCCCCATCTTATTATTCCCAAAAAATACAAAGAAAATACAAAATTGTTGGGATTGCTATAAGATTTGGCAGGTTTGTCATATTTGTTTAGACTGTAAGATATGATTTGAATTTGGGGCTTGCCTCTCTCTCTCTCTCAGAAGAAGAATGAGTTATTTGTTCTCTGAATAAGTATTTGTTATTAGTGGATCAGACATGGATAAGGTATATTATTACAACCATGTTTGTTAGGTATGATTTACATTGTTTGCAGCGTATCATCTTAGGCTGTCTTTAATTTTGTTATACTTTAGGGGGTTTTTGTTTGGTTTTATGCATTTAGTCACAGTTGGTTGTGTTTTGAACTTTGAAAAAATTAATACAAAGGAAATTAAAAAAAGAAAAAGAAAATATTTTCAAAATGATGTGGAAATCAAATCTATCCCTCAGTAATTTGATTTGTAGGAAATGGAGAGCAAAGCATTACAAAGCACTACAAACAGAATGCCTTGAAGTGCATCATAATTACTTACATGTGCAAATACATTGTCTAGGTTTAGACATTCAGTTAATAATAGTCATAATAATTCTATGCCCTTACAGAGGGTCTTTCATCCAAGCTTCTCCAGGTTTGCATAAGCAATCATTAACTAATGCTTGGGTACCTGTGAATACTCTGCTGCTCGTAAGGATGGAGAAATAAAGGCAAAAGCTCTCCAGGGCCGAGGACAAATTATGATTTGGTGTCAAGGCAGGAGAGAACTGCAAATGGTGGTTCGCTAACTACAGGCAGATTAGAGATGCAGAAGTTTGTAGCTGATCCTATGTTTCTACAACTTGACAGATCTGTAAGAATGAAGGAGTGCAACAAATGTGCATCTTAGACCTTCTGTTCCACAAAGTTCAAAGGTTGAAAATTGACATAAATCAGATCCACAGCTAATCTTTGGTGGAACTCCAGTATATACAAAAATAGACTGACAAATTGGCCTTGTTTGGAGCTCTTTACCAGTGTGAATTGTTCTCATCTGAGGCTCCACAAATGGTTTTCAGACCACACACCTTCTGTGGAAATCTGGGCTGAATGTTGAAGGAATCTGGAAAAAGGTATTTCATAAAGTTCAGTTGTTACAGAAAGTCCCAAACACCAATTTCGTGCTTGCAGATTATTCTCACATTGATATCTTAAGTACCTGAAACTCATAACAAAACTCTGAGCATGCACAGGATGGAAAGCTTTTCCACAATTCCTGCCAGGGAAGAAATGCTGGGTTTTTCACTCTTCTACTGTTTACTTCCGTGGCACTTCCTAACTGCACACCTCCGTTGCTCTCTCTCCCAAGCCAAGTGAGAAGCCCCTGCTTCTGCAGTCCAGGCCTTTTGCTCCTCACTAGCCAAAACTCTATCCTTAATTTACTAGAGTATGTTTTCACGCTTCACTAGATGATCAAAACCCAGGACTGCCAAATTATTCTTGCTCTTTCATTTAGCCATGCAATAATGCCAATGCTTTAAACTACTACCTGCTGAAACAGCAATAAACACTGCATTGCAGTTACTGACCCACACAGGTATACAACCACCTATTTGAAGGATTTGACATTAACACATCCCCTTTTCGTTTAGCCTACATTTCTGTGCTCTGTGTGGCTGCGAGAAGAAAGCGTTTCTCTATACATTTCCATTACCTGTTATGCTTTACACTAATAAAAACACTGGATATTATTTATTTGTCTGGCTGACTGACAAAGCCAGGCATCAAAGCATCATTCTGGTGTCACATACTTCAACACTCTAATCTTTCAGAACTTGTAAAGCAATCTCTTATGGCGCTTTGTGGGTTGTGAGATCACCCTGACAAAACTGTGATAATGTTGGCAATCTCCAAACGGGTGTTCATTTGCAATCTTACTACAGAGGAATTGCTGCATTTCCAAATTTGAGGGCTTGACATAATCTGTCTCCACAAAGCTATCAGGGTCTGTCATAAGGCTGTCTGTGACCCAAGGATTTCAGGGGGTTAATATCTATCCCCAGTGCAACTTCATCGTAAGCAGTAGCACTACCTATTGTATGACTTCCTCTATTGGCTTTATTTCTCTTTATTTAAAATACCCCTTATTTCTATTATTTTTTTTTAAGTGCAAACAGCCCCTAGTAATAACATCTGAGTCAGGTTGGGGAGATTGCTGCTCCAAATCGTGACCAGTTTCTTACAATTCATGCCAAACCCTCTGCTCCTCTCATCACACTTAGCAACTGAGAAACAATGCAAATGTCAGGTCAAGCTACAAAGCTATTGCCACCATCTCTTCCCTTCCGTATGCTCCCAGTACTGGCAGTCTCTGGGCTGCAGTCCACAGGATATCCACAATTATGGCCCAGATTGAGGGAGGGGTAGAAAAACGATGGTACTCTGCCAAGTATGTCAGAACCTGAACTTGATCCATTTTAGAATTGAAGCTAGGGACTGAGGGACAGCACCATGTTCTCTATAATCCATCTGAAGGAAGGAAAATGACTTATTTAAAAAAAAGTCAGAGTTAGTGCAGATATAACACAAATAACTATTTTATATTTGCCTCAGAACCTTATCTTAAACTAAAGAATCATGCTGTCTCGACGTAGAAGGAAGATCTTTTAAATGTCGTAAGGCTGTTAAACACCACAAGTGAGAGAAAGAGTCAGGCTTCATCATATTTATGAGGGCCACAAAACTGCGAGTGAAGTCATTTAATTTTGAAATTTCTTTGGAATCGTTTAGAAAAGCAGGCAACGCAGGATGGAAATAGAAAACTAAAAAAACCTGCGTCCAGCGTTTCAAAATAAGTTCCCTGCACAACACCCGTTCCTTGCTATCATCCCCTCAGGCAAATTTACCATCTCCGCAGTTGCTCACAGTTAACAAAAGATCCTCCTCAAATCCTGTTCAGGGTGTGAGTGAGTCCCTGGGACCCGGCCACAATCCAGTCAAAATCCCCGTGCCGGGACACAGCCGCTCCACGTCAGCGCAGCACTGGAGCACAAGCTGAACTGTAAGCGCTGACTTGGATATTCTGCTGTACTCATGCTGGGATGTTTTGCTACGTTTAGTACATTTTTACAAAAGAAGTTCCCTTCTTTGGATTACTCCATCTAATCAAACCAAAAATTGTAAAAGATGCACTGTGCTTTGTTTTATCCCCATTTAAGTGATTTTCTGCGTTTCATTCTCTATGGAAAAGGTAACTGAGTGTCACTATCTGACCTCAGGAATAAGCAATTTGCTGCAAAGCCACTGGAAAATTTTTGAATCCAAATAAATTCCAAACTTGTATTTTACACCAAAATTACAGCACATTTGCTCCTGCTCTTGTTGTTAGTAAAACTTCTACTGCTTTTACTTGGAGCAGCAATTATCCCTCATAGGTCTCTGTAATCCTTCAGAAAAGCGTACACAGCCTTGGAAGCCCAAAGTAAACTGCAGACAGGACAGTCCTGAACACAACAATGAAAATGGTATGTGCTTTTCCTTCCTAGAACTCCCTTCTTAAGCGCTAATATTTTTATTTTACAGTAAGCCAAGAATCGGTGAGTAGACTTGTATACTAGTTATTACTTGACTCTTTTCCTACATAAACCTATTCTTAAAGAAGAAAAAGTCAAAGGAAAGTGCCCCACCTCTCAGCTAGTGCCACTTCATAAGCTTTTTGCTAACCACAGCTGAATTATAATAATGTTTCTCCTTTTTTGTTTATATTTTTTTAGTATTTTTAATGCTGTCAATAAGCCAATATGCACCCAAATTTTTCTGAAAAATAAAGAAAATAAATTATCACTGGTAGACTACTATTTATAGTGGGAAAGAATACAGAAATATATTAAATTTACTATAGACAAGGGGTTTCATACCATCACAGCAACTTTTCATTTAATTCTTTTGTCAAATAAATTATGTCCCTGGGGATATCCCATAAACTTAATTAGGTCAGAGGGAGAAGGAAAACTTCTCAAAACTCCACCAAACAATAGGTTTTAAACACAGTATCAACAATCTCACTGTAATGTTCTTCCCTCGTCTTCCTCTGTTCTTCTTTCCAGGAGACCAAGATCATCAGATTGAAAACCATCTTGGCCCACCAAGATCAAGGAAATCAAATAGGTTCAAGTACACAACATTTCCGAAATTGAAAATTTTGCAAGCAGCTTTGTCTTTCCAAACTACAAACTCCCTGGAAGAATTCTGAAATATAATTTAGTAAAGACATTCATTGTGTTAATGTGGCTTTTAAGCACAAAGCTACAATTGCAAAATCTGGTCATGATACATTCATCACACAACTCAGAAAAGCAAAGGGGAGGAGGGCAGAAGAAAACAATAAGAATTTTAGACAAATAATAATACTGGCCAAACATATTCTCAAATCAAAACTCTGAAGCTTTGCCTGTTCATTAGCTTCTCTAGAGTTTTGGAAAAAAGGAATTTGCCCATGTACTTTTCCTGTACCACTCTGGCTGCATTTCGTGTAAGAAACAAGACTTATCTTTTTTCACTCTTCTCAACACAGCTCACTGAATTGGAAGTGTTGATACACATGTACAAAATCCAACACATTTTCTGATCCCATTCTGAACAGAGATGAAATTTTGCTCTTCCTGATGCCTGTGTCACCTTCCAGTGTAGACTTGAGTAATAAGGGCAGAATATGAAGACAACAAAACGCAAGAGAGTAACTGAGTTGATGGTGCTTGATCATTAACAACATTAACAGACTGCCCTAATGGAGTATAGTCTCCACAGCATAAATTTCATCTGGATCATGTGAGGGCACGAGATCACACTTATGCCAGCCCTTGTATGTGTTCATGTTAGCAGTGGGGAACAAAAAGATATCAGATAAGGCATAGAGTTTGCTGGTAAAAGTCAACACATCAAAATATACTTTAAAACTGCATCAGAAGAATGCATTTATAATGGATTCGTGCTTTGAGTTTTGAGGTGACAGAGCTCTCGATCTGGCAGAAAGTTCCCAAAGCTCGATTTACTACATTGTCAAAATATAGCCTGAGGGGACAATCTGACTTACAGCATCTTTATGACTGGTGATGAAAGAACCTTGCTTGGCTTTTAGATCCCACATTTGGATCAAGATAGTGCAGTAGAGAACAGAACATCTTTTATTTTATGCCGGGAGTTCACAGTGTTCCTCTTCAGCACAGAGTTAGGTTTTACTGTATAGAATTCTAACGCACAGCTCGCTGATGGGTCAGAATTCACACCTTCAGATTTTGGGGATATACTTCACACCCTTCATTGTTACTGCTACTAAAGATACAGATTACAGTGTCCTCATGTCATTGTAGCATCCGTAATGGAAATCTTTAGAAAATTCGGGAGAAAATTGTTTCTTTTACCAGGCCACAGCATGTCTTATTCAGCCTTGGAAAGGCTTCAGAGTGCAGTAACCACATTAATTGGACATTATATGAACAGCCAAGGGTAGCTCAGTTACTGTGCCGCTTTTACTGCTCCTTGTCATGTTGTTTCAAACACACTTTGTGTTTTAACCAGTCATATACACATATGAAAGCATTGCACAACACTGCAGATCCACAGGAAATAATTGTTTCACAAACATGAAGCAATGTGCACAAATATAAATAGCATGGCCCAAATCTGTTCTAAATTATGCTTATGCAAATCCATGGAAGTCAACTAGTACCACTAACTGAACAGACCAGATAAGAGCACGTAAAATTATAAAATATGGCTCTACTGTACAGCCATCCATGGACCAAAGTCTGCCAGCCTGCCATCACTTACATTCTCCTACTTTCCCAGCATGGCTTTGCAGGAAATAAGAAAAATAAGAGTATCTGGGATTTCTAATTCTCTCATGCACTGGAGGACACATGTCCAAGAACATATGGACTTAAATGTGTCAGCATCCTGCATCACTCTTATTTCAAGAATGTTATTAATTTTTGTGGGTGGAGTCCAAAATTTTAATGCCATATTAGTACACAGTGGCTGTTTCTGTAATGCACATGTCACAGGGAGCATATGTGTAGCGGTCCAAGGATAGCATTTTAACTTGATTTCAAATTATTTTCTAAATTGTAATACTCTCAGAAGATGAAGTATTGATGCTACCAGCAGGTTATTTCACAACTTCTGTCTTCATCATGTCATCCATCCACCTCAATTCTGACCTCTAGGATATTATGCTGTTGCAGATCCGGACTCCACACACAGCTGCTTCAACAAACTTTGTTTCGCTCTATAATGCACAGCCTGTGACTTCAGGATTGGTATTTTCAATGCTGAACCAAGTTATACGAGTGACGTATGCTACTCTAGGATAAAAGCAAGACTAAGATCTGAAAATTCTTTGCCCTGTTAACTTTACCTAAATTTCAATCCAAATCCTCTCAGATGAATTAGCCTCTTTACCAAACTCGCAGGTACAGACAGATACTGTGGGTATCAGCCATGCAAACACTCCAACTGGATACAGTGAGAAATGTACTGCCAAGGGCTTTTCGTCTGTGAATCAACAGGTGTTTTGGCACAGAGATTTCTACCTGTTTGTGGTTTTCATCTTTGGTTTCAAGAAAGAAAATGAGATACCTTTAAATGCTGCATCTCAAGCAGGCTGTACAGAGAGCAAGGTTTCATTCCAACCAAATCTGTCTCTCTCTTGCAAAGTCGAGGAAAACCGCCAACCACTGCTGCTGTTGCCATCAACACGCAATGTAGATGTCAGGAAAAAGCAAAGTAAAGGGAGAGAAGAAAAAGGAAAATAAAAAGATAAGTTCTACATAAACAACAAACTGTACATAATGACTACATCTGAGGTCAACAAAATAAAAAGTACTGGCTGCAGTATAAGGAAGCAAATAAACAAAACCTTGGAACAGCGTAATCCAATAAGTTGTTTTAGTTTATTGGATACAGAGAATTTTTGTTTCAATTTAGTTCCAAGGAATACAACATTTTGAAAACATATGATAAACTTAAAGGGACAACATTGAAGAAACAAACCTATCATAGCATCAAAATTAACTACACCATTACTCAGAGAGAAGCCTAAGACCCTTCAACAAACACCCTGCAAAGCAGCAGAAGCATTTACAACATATGTTCTTGCCTGCAAATAGCCCAGGGTGCAAGAGGTAGGTTTTGTTTTTTGCTTTTTAAAGCCTTCTGCATGGGCCTAACTCTGCCTTTATTGAAGGTAGTGTTAACACACATTGAATGCAGTGGCAACCAAATGTGGATAACTGCATACTTTGAAAAATCACACCCAATATGTTCAACTGATGCCATCGTTCTCTGAGGACAAGCGGAATACTACAAGTAATAAAGAGCAGTAGTCTGAAGTAAGCTTTTCAGAACCAAGGAAGCCTATTTCGATACTTTTTCACAGATAATTGGGAATGTGCATCTTCAAAATAGTAGTCAAGAGTAGGTAAAGTCTTCCTAGAGATCCTTACTGTGACAGAAGTCTCAATGCCTTTTCATAAAACAAGAGTTCTTCAAAGCAACTCTCAGCAACCATTAAGAGAACAGCCAGCAAAACTACGCTTTTTGGATTAAAGTAAGAAAATGAAAGTCAGTGCCTCTCCACAGATGTAGATGTAACGAGAATAACTTCAATATATCTGCTAGTAATCAAAATGGGTCCACATTCACCAGTGCACAGGAAAGTGGAATCCTAATGATCAGCAAGAAACTTTGTTTTGCCCCAATAACTGTACAATCGTTCCAGGAAGTTGTATGTACTAATTTACCTACAGAAGACGAGAGCTGCATGATTAGATTTTATTAAATCATCTATACTAATAAAGACTCATCTGAACAGAAAATGGTACTACCTTATAATGAAGATATAATCACTTGAGAGGAAAGGTGCCCCAAAATGTACTATTCCTAAGTTGGAATGAAAAAAACAGCCAAGTAAGTCTTTTTCCCCTGAGAAGGTGTTTACACAAAAACTCACCTCTGAGAATACCAAAATGGAAATTTCCCATCAACTAGCTAGAAAAAGGAGGAAAAAAAAAAGAGTAAAGAGCCTTCCAGAACTAGTAATTGGGAAATATTTGTTTTGCATTTTCTTGGGTGAAACTGTTATTCCTAAGGAAAAATTTTATTTCAAGAAAAAGAGTTTCCAATGAAAAATCATTTCAATGGAAAATGCCTGGCCGTGGCTACAATGCATAGGACCACTGGCCTCAGCCAGGGGAAGGGGAATTCCAAGGTCAGTTGACTGGGTCTGCCACAGTCCTCTTACACAATCACAGGCAAACCACTTTCATTCTCCACGATGCTATTTCTCCTCCAGTCTTTTTACCTACGTAGACCATCCCCTCTTCAGGGCAGGGACTGTCTCTTACTGTATGTTGTATGCAGCCTACTATAACATGTATGTGTAATGACTTTCAGTGCTGCAGTAACAACAGTATTTTTCCTTCCTAGAGCAGCTAGTTCCCAATACAGAGATGAAGAGAAAAAACACAACCTGTGGCTGCAACACACCACTAATCAAACACTATTGTATACCATGGGGACGTGAGGAGGAACGCCTTTTCATCACAGAACTAATCAGAGTTTATACACACAAAATCAGACAACTCTATAGTCCAGTCTTGTGATTTGTGTTCCAAGCTGCTAGAAATAAGGCAGGAAAGAACTGGGGGGGGCGGGGCATCTCCTGTGTTTATAATGAAAGAAGAGAGATGACTGGACTGAGAGCTGACGAGGTTACAAGGCAACAGCAGTGCCATGAGTTGTTTGGGCTTAAAGCCAGATGTCTTGTATTTCCTTTGATTGTTTCTAAATAATTAATGATATTAATTTAATCATGTGACACCCACCCCCCCTTTTAGTATTTGGCTCTGTGTACTAACACTAAATATAAAGGAGAAAAACGGGACTGTCTATAGCATACTGAATATTGATGCTGTGTGTTTGGACTGCAACAACAGCTGATACTCATATCCATAGGACTATATATCTACAGCACTCACACAGCATTTGCACGAAGTAGAACAAGTAGCAGCCCTCATACTCCATCCATAAACGAGCTCAACTATGGCATATGGACACTGCATGTTTGAAGTAGTAAAATAGAGGGTAGAGCTCTCTCTCCGCCCACACTAAGACGAACCTGCCACTACTATTTCACGTAACATTTTCTGGCAAGCTCCCAGTTTTCAGTCATGCTGGTCTGCTTGAAAGAAACACTCAGAGGAGACTCTGCACATCTTGCTGTTCGAACAAACAAAATAATCACGCATCTTGAGCTAATGGTCCAAAGCTTAATGAAGATCATAGAAAAGAGGCTACCCATGATGTGAGCATTCCCTTCTGACTTATCCACATAAGCCACTGCTGTTGGCAAAAGGAAATGGATTATGAGGATAATACGTAACCCTAAGCTCTGGTCTAGACAAACCCTTGCAGCAGTCAGCGCACAAAGGAAACAGCAACCACCAGCAGTAAAAATTTAACTTCTCCAAAATTTTCTAAACCAGGGCACTGGCAGCAACAGCAGGAGGACCTGTGTGCCTGCACCTCTCTCATTGGGGCTGCAGGTCTCAGAGGCACCATATAATCTCATGGGAATACTATTCTTAGCATTAGGGTTGAGTACTCAGGACTGCTGAAATGTAGGAGCAGAAATCCTGAACAAATGAAGACTAATGAAGGCAGCTCCCTACTCTCTACGAGCATATGTCCTCAGTAGAAATGTTTGCCCATCCTCCTACATAATACAGTCTACTGGCAGCTCCCCTAGTCCAGTCTCCAGGGCCAAACATCTTATTTACCCCTTTTTCCTACCACATTTCCACTTATCTTGAATCCCGTGGAACCTACTATCAGATAGTGTTAAATGGGGTAGCTGTAAGGTGGTGGAAGGAAAAAAGAAATCTGACAGCTTGGAGCAGACCCTTGCTTTGTCCAGCAATGCTCCAGACTTCTGGAGGTAAGAACAAAGGGCCTTCACAGATGTCAAAAGAAATTTCCAAAAATGTGCACAAAGCTCCTCATCTCTGACTCACCTGTGGGGAGTCAGCGAGGGCTTGGTCAAGTCTCATTTCTTACGTTTTCAGCTCCCTATTTGGTTGTCATTCTGCAACTAGACTATCGGATCAAGACTGGCACTAGTGCTTTCTACAGTTAAAATTCTTCAGTCAAGGAAAGTGAACACTGAAGAGCTCCACTAGAAAGTCTGGTCCTGATCTTTAAGGATTTGGCAGCCAAGGCCTAGCAATCCTACAGGCATCTTTCTCTACCACTAACTCATCAAGCCAGTTGGGGTCATAGGAAGAAGTCTGTTTCATTAGAGAAAGATCACACAGGACATGCACCTAAGCCTTTCAACTAGGACTAGGGCAGAGCCAAAACCAACACTGGCCCTGCAGACTGCAGAGAATGTCACCTGGAGGGAGCACCATGGCTGTCAAATCACAGGCTGTGGCACTGCAGAGCAAGTGGCAGAGTGCTCTGGGCATCAGAGCTCAGGCTATGGGGCTCTTCTGCAAGAAAGGAGCAGAACTAATATCAGACTGACCATGCTGAGCACCCTGTCCTATAAGTCCTTCTCTAGCAAGGTTATAGGGTTAAATACCATCATGGTTTTCTCTCTTGTGGACATACAGAAACAGAGAAAACACTAAAACTGGTTAAAACAAGAAGAGGAAGAGCAACGTACAGAGAAATCTCAAGTGACTCTTTCAGTTCCTACTACCTACCTACAAAGAGTGGCAACACCTGCACATGCAACAAGCACTTCAGGAATACCTGATGCCAGAGCCCCGCCCGTGGAAGAACTGGAATGAGAGGAAATTGCTTCAATGATAGGCACGATCTCGTAGAAACGACTAAATAATTTGTAAGGTAGAAACACTGGAAACAGCCAGCAATACAGTTGAACACTGTTTGAGTCTCAGCACTTTACAAACAGCCCCTGTGCTTATTTGCCTGTTTTTCAGAATTTTGGGGGATGGTAGGAGAGTGAGAAGACAGCACTTTTCCTGTGGCGACAAGGATCTCTGAAAGTGTCTATGTGTCAAACTTTGCTAAGAATGTATATTTTGTTCTTTCTTCTGCTTTATTTCCCTTTAATGATAGCTTTGCAGTGAATCCCATTTATTAGCTGCTCACAATAAATGCAAATTTTATCTTGTAAGCAATACCCTCCAAAATACTACTACAACTGAAAACAAAAATGCTGAGAGCTAAAAGGCACTGGGTCTTCCCCAGTGCCCTCATCTCCCCAGTGCACTGGACTGCTTGCTATTATTATATATGGAGTACCAGGCAGAGTACTTGGTATTATAAATATGTACTGTATTGAAATATATAGCCCAAGTCGCCAGGGCCCTACATTCTAATTAGAATTTCAGTTGTGCAAATAACTAATTTATTTGGCTAGCTGACCAAACCAAGAACACGGAAAGGAAAAAAAAAACAAAAACCACCCTAGGTATTCAATGAAATGGGCTAGTTTTTTGTTTGTGTTCGATACATTTCAATTAAAATAGACTTTGTTTCAAAACAAAACCAGAAATCTTGCTCTGAATATCAAAACAAAACCTTTTGGCTTTCCAAAACACTTCTTTTAAATTTTTTCTCAGTTTATTTTTTTCCTTAGCTTTGGATAACCTCTATCTGAGGCAAGCAGTTTTCAGCAAATAGAACATTCAACTCAACACTTTTACCCAGCTCTAAATCTAAGGACTGAACAGTGACTTGACCAGATCTCGCTTTAATGAAAGAGCAGGGAGGCAGTGGACCTGCATTCTCTTCTTGGTTCAGTCCCTGTCTTTGCATCCAAAGTGAGTTATGATTTTGTTTCCTTATGGTTGTCTCTCTGTCCACACTTTGTCTCTGCCACATCTGAGCTCGTCGGGGTTAGACACACCTCCTACAGCGTGTCTGTACGGTGCCGAACACAATAGATTGCTCATCTCAACTGGGGCCTATATGATTTACTATAATCTAAATAACTGCTCAAGTGCAGTCAAATCTCTTTTTAATGCCAATAGTTTCACTTGCATATACTTAGCAGCCCATCATGGGAACATCAGCTTCTTTTTTAATTAATCACTTATTAATAGAGGTAAAAAAATGAATGGATGGCTCATCTAGATTTTTCCTGCTTCATCAATTTCAGTGCTCAAAGAAAGCATCTCGTTTACAGCTACCAGGAACTAACAGGGACATGTACTGAACAAAGTCTGAAACCCAAGATAGCCTCAGCATTTTTGTACCCCCAATATTCTCACCCCTCCAAGGAAGGAAACACAGCTCGATTGGAAGACGTGCTTAGTGGAAAGCCTCCTCATCTGGAGGAAAACCTCCAAATTCTCTGTGCAGGGCTTTAGACACACAATTGTCACTGGCAGGAATGGGAAATGCAAGTCCAATGTTTGCACAGAGGTGGAAACAGCCTGTGAGGTTGAAGGGAAGATGTCTGACAGCCTCTGCCTTGGAAACCCCTTGCACCTTGCAAGGCCAACTTGCTTATCAAAAGATGACTTTAGCACTCATTAGAAAATAAACAACACAGAAATAGAAATGAATGCAACATTATGAATTCAACTTTGATGAGCAGCACTCAGGGCTGGGGGGCGGAGAGGTATTTTAGAGCACACATGGCTATCACTGACAATAAAGTCAGTCACATTTTTAAAACACTGGGGACAGAGCTGCAAATGTGCCCCATTATGTCTTGAGATGTACTCCCTGGGTACAAAAGGTGTGTGGGTTACGATAAACTCATGTGTTACTTTGCTGAGACCATAAAAGGCAACACAAAGCACAGACTGAGAAAGAGCGACTGTAGAGCATACAGGGTGATGATTCCTACTGTATGGGCCTGATCCTGGGAGCCTCAGGTATCCTGGAGTCCCACCATAGCTTTAAACTCATGCTATTTTTCTCCATCCTTGGGGCTGCTGCTCAGCTCCAGGAGACACTACAGCCACTTCACAGCCCCCCTGGCTGCACCTCACCCCCAGTGTCCTGCAAAGGGACTGCAAGAGGTGTACAGGTACAGATTGCGCTGGGCGCTCTCAAGGGCATCACTTGCAGTTGGCCATTCCCACCCCACACATGAGTGCCCCCACACCTTGCTAAAGGAGCAATTATTATAATTAAAAATAAATCCTCCCCCCTGTCGATTGCCTGTACTTATTGGTCATTGCTGCCATCTAGCCAGATGCATCTCCAGTATTCACAGAAGCCTTGAGCCTGTTTATTTTCCCTTTGCTGCTTGGCCTGAAGCAGGAATAAATGCATCCCTTGTTACTCACTGCCTCTGCAGAGACATTTATAAACTTTCACAGGGTTTTCCTTTTTTTCCAACAGGTGACAAAATACTGTACAACTGCAGGTGCTCTGGAGACACAAACAGGAAAATGGAGATCAGATGCAGCTGTAGTTGGAGTAAGAGAAAAATCAAGATAAAGGCAGAAGATAAGAGAGTGCTAAAAACAGCAAATAAATGATTGAGAAGGGGTAGTTAGCTATTTTTGTTGCTGACTTACTCTTGCAAGGTAGCTCTAGCAGAATGATTTTGTCTATACTGTTATCATGCCAAATTTTTGCAGGTGTTACTAGGGGAAGGTTGGAAGTTTACTGAAAAGTTTCTGGATGTTATTGGAAAAGGATTAAGAAGTTATTGACTCAAGCTAGCACTGAAGGATGTGCTGGAGGTCACAGCTGAGGGACACTGGCTGGTGTTACCATTCCTGTTTCAGAGGGCTTCTGAGTTCAGATTTATTCTTGTAAGAATTTTTTTTTCCAAAATTCAGTCAGGAAAATGTTCCTAATGGTGGGTTCACTCTGCACTCATCCCTTCATCTCCTTTTGGTATATATGGCATGAAATAGGATGAAATAAAGAATATTCTAAGGAGACTTAGAAATAGTAACATTCAAATGGAGTTTTATGGCCTGCTTTCTGCCTACAATTGAGCTCTAAAAAGCCAGTCTAAACTTCCAAACACTGTGGTCATTCACTTCTCCAGACAACCTGATGTCAGAGTGGTAGATCTAGCAACATAATAAGTAGGAGGTGAAGCACAACAGGTAAAGAGAAAATAAACATGACTGCATGGTAAAAGACACCAATTGCTCTCTGGCCATAGCATTTCAACCAAATAAAAGCAGAGGGGAGGACAACAGTGAATGTCTGTGAATCCAAATTTCTTTTACTGTACTTCCCATTTCAGCAGAGGAAGGAAGACTTCCCTGCTGCCTTGAATTTTTTTTCCACTGAAAAGGGAGATTTCGTGGGTAATTTAGAGTAATATTCAGCTGTGAATCCAATTTATGCAGTGGGATAGGATTAAAAAAGGAACAGAAGGTCTGGATACTGAACCTGCTCTAACAATTTTGATTTGAATACAACCCAAGTCTTGAAATGGCTTGTTTTCCACTTCTGGTTTGGAGCTGATTGAAATATTGCCACAGTAGCACTTCCTGTAAAATTTTTGTCCAAGCTTCTCATTATTTGGAACTAAACTCTAAAGATTTTGGCACCGTGAAATCCAAACAAAACTCTGTTCCTGACTCAACTGGCCCAGGAGTCAACCCAAGCTTAATCTGGTTCTGGGTTCAAATCCAGCTTCAGCCCATTTCCATTGTTATATAGATTCTGCCATAATACCACCTCTAGCATCAGGATTTATGATGCCTCCTCACAGGATGCATATTTGTGTGTAAATACATAAATCACATCAGATAAACAAAGAAGACATGCCAGAAAACAGGGGGGGGAGAGAAGAGGAGAGATACCTACCAAGCAGTTTGTCTCTAAAGTGTTGCCAGTTGTGAAAGGACTTGACGTGCTAATATCCGCTCATTCAGACTCTTACAGACATGCTAAGAGCGTGACGGCTGGCAGGCAGCGCATTTAAGTGCTGTTACCGAGGCCCCCAAATATTGACAGAGTGCCAGACTCTGAGAAACTATTGATGTATGCAGCCGGCCGCTGCTCCAGACACCTCTCAGACAGAGTCTTTAAATGTCACAGATTAATGAATTTTCATGAAATGGAGAATGAGAGAAAGAATTAAAAAAAAAAATAATCCCACAGCACCAACATGAAAGCATCTTTTATCCCTACACAAAATTCTGCCCTCAAGCCTCAAGATTCCTAATAGATTATAAGAGATCGTAAGTTGTCAGGAGATACAGGGTGTAACAGGTTAGACACTAGATCATGCAGAGCATCCTCAAACAAAGCCAATACGCAAGATGCTCATTTTTACAAAAATCAGTGAGGGTCAAGGGCCACTCAGGTCTCAGTTTCTTTTTAACCAAACCCATGAGTTACAAAGCTTAAGGGGCAGAATCAGTTAAATGGTTTTTATCTGAGGTACAAATGGGGCCAAACTGCAAAGTTCAGCTGTTGACTTTGAATGACGCTAGCTTTAGAGTCACTGAGATAGACAGCTGTACTAGGACCCTCTCTTAGTATTTGATGTTGTGTTTGATCTTATCCAAGAAATTGCCAAAGTTATAACATTTTTATGCCATCAGATAAACCAAGTATGCTGACTACTTCTCTTTTTTCATTTATATCAGTGAACTCAAATATGTATGAAAGAACTTCAAATATCATTAAAATGTAATAATGCAAAATGCAGTTGGAGCGTAAATGACAAATCTATGCATAAGACATCACTTAAAGAGGAAGGAAGTGAAGAGATGATGTAGATGATGTATGCAGAGGTAAAAATGGGCCATTTATACCCAACTGTGTTAAAAATACAGCTCCAGTGAGCTCCTCCGCACACTTGGAAGCGGGGCTCCACGAGCCATTTGCTCCCTTGTTCCCAAAGGCATAGGCATTGATTCCTGCAAAGCTCAACAGCCGCCACCACCCCTGGACTGTCCCACAGGACTTCTCTTCAGTGCAGTGACACTGAGCATGGTGAGTACCAACATGCTGTCTCCTTGCCCCTCAGAAGCACAGCCATGTGACAATGCTGACAGAGAAAGGGAAGCTGCCGCCACCATGATGGCCAGGCCTGTCGCAGGGAAATGCAGAGAAGCTGAGAGCATCCTGACACGCAGAGAGAGTGCTGAAAAAAAAGCCAAGCAGCAAGACCCTGTTGGTGGCACAGCAAAACTCTGCGGTTCTCCACTTACATTTTCACTGCAGAAAAGTCAATCTTCTTCACTAAAAACTGCTCCCCTAAGTTCCCTCTGTCTCTGGCCATATGAGGCTTTGCTGACCACAGCAGCTATAAAATCTCACTGTAAGAATGGGGACTAGCGTGAGCAGTGTTCAAGGGGAGCTTGTTTTCACACCATCTTGTCTATCAGGTTATTTGGGACTACCTTTACCAAAGCAAAAAAAAAAATATTTTCAGAAAATGAAGCTAAGTGGAAACAAGTGCAAGGACTCTGACTGTAACCTCCACCTCCTGATGACATAGATGTCTTTGGTTTTCAAAAGCCAACACGCTTCTGTAGCTTGGCACGCGTAGAAATCAACTGTATCATGGACTACGACAGTCAGCCATTTCTGTTATCAATTCTTGTCACCACCCAAAGCATGTCTTCCCTACCACCACGTCTATCCCACAACCACCAGAGTTGCAGCAGGGTCTCCAACACTGTTATTCATCCTCTGCCAACAGCCAGAGAGAAGACAGAGCACACATACATGTAAGAGTGGATGACACAAATGATTAAGTTCACGAGAAGGCAAAATGTCAAAGCCTTCTGGCTTCTGGCCTGCTATTTCTCCTCACACACCCTTTTTCCTTTCTCCTTTATTCCTCTCTCTGTCTTTTTAAAAAATAGTAACTGATGACCTATCACAAAATGCTTACCCAGTGACTCAGTCAGTCCAGCAGCACATCTTCAGTAAAAGCCAGCACTGGTTGTACTGAAGGAAGATGTAAAAAACCTCAATATTCCCCTTCTACAAAAGCCTTCTCCAATACCTCCGTAGGGATCAGCTTCAGCCTGAAGACTGAAGTGGAGCACCGGGTGGGACGATCCCTGAAGCACACAGAGAAGCCCATGTGCCCAAGCGATGAAGCTGTCCTTCACAAGGGCTGATGACCCAGGCTCGCTGTAATACCAACATGATGATGCCCCTTTGGGTCATGTCATGTCATGAATACATGCTAGGGCATGGCACACTCGTTGCAGAGCCCGCCTGACACATCTCTCCCCAGGAGCACGGTGTGTACCCCTGGGCAATGCCAACATTGTCTCCTCCAAGACCGCCTCACATGGCAGCCAGTACAAAACTTTCTTGGAGATTTGTCTCTTTTCCGGAGGAATAGAAAAAGGAAGCTAAAATTTCTAAAATGTAGCAAAACTGTAAGTGAGCATGTTGGGAAGGGAGCAAGCTGGGCAATTTCCTAACTCATTGCAGGGCTAGGACACTTTTTTTTATTTTTTTTTTCAGTGAGCCTTTGGCATTTCAACTAAATGAAGGCACTCAGAAGACACAACAAAGTCTTATGACTTGTCCAAAGTTATGCAATAGTCTTCCCTCCCTGTCTTCTTTTGCAAATACGAGAGTAGCTAGATCTTGGCCCTGTTCTCTTTGCACACCAGCATTACATCAGCCATTCAGTTCCATAAATTCTGCACCAGCTCCCCAAGAGTGGGATAATAGAGGTGAGCAAAATTTGGGAGAACTGGAAGTATTAACGGTTACACAAAATTTATTACAGAATAGAATAAAACAGAGTATAATATACACACAAAACAGCAATTGCAAGGGAATTGACAGGAACAAAGGTGTTATAGAATTATTAGGTCTGAAAGAGACCTTCGAAGTTCCTGAGTTCAACCTCCTTCACCCGCTTTAGGATAGCATCAAAGACCATCTCCTTCGTCTCATCTAGTCTCTTTGATTGTCAACGTATACTTTCCATCAATTAATGAATTTCTTGTCATCATTTCTGATTACTGCTGTCTACCTTCCATCTTCTTCTTTCCCCTTTCCTTTCCTTTCCTTTCCTTTCCTCCGTTTGCTTGTGTGTGCATACCTCACATCACGCCCCCCTGCTTGTTAAAAGTCCCTCTTCTGCTGACTTACTGCACTCTTAATCAAAAGGGCAGGAGGAAGCCGCCAGGATTCATTCTTCCCCCTCTCCTCTCTCCCTCTCTTTTTTCAAATGGCACAAATGTCAAACTTTCTAAAAGGGTGTTTGGCATAGCTGAGTTCAGTCATGTAACGTACAAAGTCGGTATGATCAAAAGGGTTGCAGGGCTGCCCACTGCTAAAGAAGATGGGGGAAAAAAAGGAAATGGGGATCTCTTCTGAAGTGTGAAAGAATGCGTGAGCCTATTGTTGCCACTGGAAACACCATGTCTATTAGCAGCAGCAGTGGGTCTGGAACACAAAAAACCCAGGTCCGCATTCCAGCTTCTCCGAAATTCAGGGCTGTTATGATCTGATTTTCCACCCATGAAGAAACAGGGATAGACAAAGCTATGGAACTGAAGACTTTTATTCTCTGTGCTTTGCATTGTTACATGGAAAATGCCTGTATCTACGTGGAAAAAATAGCAGTTGTTTTTGTAGTCAAAGTTGCTGAAACTAATCAGACAGAACACAGATTCACACATCAAAAATACATGGTCTCTCTGGTGTTTTTATACTGCTACCTCTCACCACAGTATTTTCAATCTTAACTCTACCCACCGCCAAAAGGAGGACAGATTATTCCTCCCTTCTAACTAAGATTGATATGATTTCGTGTGGCAATTGGTTTGCAATTGTAGGGCGCTTCATGATTGCTAAACTGCATACTCACATCTTCCTGCACATTTCTGATGCAACGCTTCTGGTTTTATTCAGTTGTCCTATTTGCTCCATTTTGCTGAGTCCTTGTGAAAACGTTTGCATCTTCTTACCCAACGTCAACATTTGAGAACACCCCAGCTATGCCACCAGCTCCTGCCAAATGCCTGGACTCACAGTGGCCAGAAAATTGGTGGTCAGAATACCCAGCATGAAGAATCCCTCCATGAGCTGAGACAGAGTTTCCCTGCCAGAAGATAACCCCCAAAAGGTAGATGGAAAAGCTCATAGTCAATATCCATTTAATAGAAAAATCTTAATTATAGATAGCTTTCAGTCCCAGAACAGTAGACAGGAACTTGAGATTAATTCCCCCTATGACAAAGTATGCGAACAATAACCAGAATTTGTAATCAATACCCAGAGGAGAGAGCATCCAAATTGTAACAGGGATTTGGGATTCATTCCCAGAGGGTGTAATATATGATTTGGAACAGGTAGACTGGGATTAATTTTTGATTATTAAATATTTGAACAGCAATTTTCAACTTTTAATGAAGAGAGGATGTGGACACCACAATTAACACAATTTCTAAGTCTCTTCATCATATTTCAAGACACAGTTGATAGATCACGAACAGCTGTTTGGGTCGTACACAAGTTAATGTGGGAGTGCCACCTAAAGGGGAGCCACTAGGATGGGACTCTGGAAAGAGGCAGGTAAAGACCAGAGTTGCACTTTCCCCATTTCTAATAAAACTTGCTTATTGCAAAGTCTGCATTAGAAGTAATTATTCTATGTTTGCTGACTTTACATGGATAATTGTAAGTCAGAAAACATCGGTATGGGAACACGGCTTTTCTCTTACACAGGGAGAAAATATAAAGGTTTTCAAAGGAGAACTAATTCTCACTCTGAAGGAAAATTTCAATATAGGAGTACGCAAGGCAAAATACATAGAACCTCACCATGTCCTGAGGGGAGAATACAACCCTAGTTTCTAAAGTTCCTTAGAATATAATAAAACAGCTAATTATTTGCCTAGAACAAAGATAACAAGTGAGCTGTGAATCTTACACTTTTCTGTTAGTTTTTACAAAATTATTTTCTTTATGTTTTCCTCACAGGTCAATGAGTAATTTTAATGATTATGAACTGCATCTGTAGCCATGTAAGACAAGGCAAATTTCCTCTACCTACATATTTTGCCATTTATGAGCTAGTGTAACAAACAAATGTTTCAGGATGCAGGTTAATTGTTGCAGGGGTCAGAAAACCTGACTTCCATGTCCAGCATTCAGTATTGCTCAGTTGGGTAGATGCAATATCCAGAAGGAAATGTCTTGCTCTGAAACAACTGATGGTGGTTGCTTCAGAAGCAGGACTAAAGATGAGATGAACCAAAAGCCTGCTTCAGCTCAACAAATACTTTATTCTTAATTTATCTTTTCAAACTTGTAAAATATTTTAAAAGATGTTCTGAATTTCTGAAATTTAAGATTTACCTCTTCCATTTTACGCCTGCTGTGTAAAAGTTTTGGGTCTTTCACTGAAAAGAGACAAGCCAGTTGGGGTTCCCTGGGGGACTACCCCTCTCCTCTAAGCCCTCAGACTCACATCTACCCAAGGATCATTTCCTAAGCCTCCAAAACTATATATATGTATGCTGTCTCTGCCAGACCCTATTAATCATAAACTTCTTCTCGTTTCATTTCAGTATTAAACTCATCTTGTTCAAATCTCTAATTTTCCACACTGACAGAAGAGTTCTCTATACATCATTCAGTTCTATTTCCTAGATACGTTCAGAATTACAAAATTCATTCAAGCCCATCTGATCTCTTCTCACTGAACCTTCTGGCTTCCACTGACTGACAGAGAAGAATTAGCCTTCCTCCTGTCAAGTATACATCTTTTCCCCGCAAAAGTATGCAAAAACACATCCAAATACATCCAATGACTAAGCTTGCCCTTGTACTTGTGTCTTTGCTCTACAGAGCAGTCAATTTTATGGAGCAGCAAGTCCCATTGATATAATATCAGACAGACTACTAATACTTCTAAAGTAAAAACAGCTGTAGCATTCCCTGCACAGCAGGGTACCACAAGCTGAAAGCAGCAATATGGATGAAGTGGTACCATCAGTACCCCTCAGTCTGATGGAGGCAGGAAGTCTCACAACGAAGTCATGCTATGGAGCGACACTGCTAAGCCTCACACATCACAGGTCATTTTAAGTCATTAAAAAGTAAAAATTGCCAACCACAATTATCCTCAGTGTTCCTATCTAATATTAAGCTCAGATGCAGATTTCAGGGTTGGGAAGAAAGAGCATGTCAGATATTCTCTGTTCTTTCCTTGCTGCAGCATCATCCATCTCATTTCTCACCCACTGCCACAGCTTCTCTCCTGTTTTACTGGAGACACTGTAGTGCTGTGCCAGCAAAACAAAGGATGGTACTGCTGTAGCAAACAGGAGATGAGACCGAAAGAACTCTCAAGCCTCTCGTGTTTTTTTTTGTGATCCAGGCTTTCAGCAGAAATGATGATGCCTCCCTCAGAAGATGCGTGCCACAAGAAGTTTCGTGCTCCACAGCTGGGAACAGCCTCTTTTCTCACCCAGGAGACAGGTATTGCTGCCCTAAGAGGCTGTGTCTCTTAAGCAGCAAGCTTCATCCCCACGACACGACTCAGGGACCTGCAGAGCCCTACACTTCCACATCCACATCCAGGCTACACCAGCTCTTCTGGCAAGTTAATCAAAGCAGCTATGGCAGGGGACTCCAAGTCAGACAGGCTCCATCAGGGCATGGTGTTAGATGAGTCACCTCACCCATTTCTGCCTCAGTATCCCCAAGTGTGAATTAGTTTTTGGCACCTACAAGTTAAGAGGTCTGTAGGTTGAGAAGCACTGTATATTAGACAGACAGATCAATATTTCATTTTAAAGAACACTCTCTCTTCTACTGTACTTTTGCTGATTTGAAAGAAAACAGACTCTGTTGCAGTATTTCTTGACTAAAAACCTGTAGAAGAAATTAAGTTACAGTCTTTTACAACCAGAATCTGGAAGGGTGTCCCATTGTAATATTTTCAAAGAGAAGTTGTGCATGCAGTATGTATGTGCATATGGTGTTTATGGATTGTTTTTTAACTTTAGATATTTTATTCATTTTTCCACATGGTACAAGTAGAACACACATCTTTGTTGGACAGACACCAATACAGTAACATAGCTTTAGATTTCAGGCACTCAAGATTCAGTGGGACAAAATAGATAGGCTACCCTATCTTCATGCCAGGACATCACATCCTGAAATTAGGACGCATGCCATCAGGCAGTCAATATCTCACTGAAGATATTCAGCCCTCAATGCACTCAGTTGTACTAAATGAAGGAAACTGTAACCACTTCCAACTATTCCATACAGAGATAAGGACCATGAGAACTCTGTCTTGGCATACAAAATCCTATTTTGAATTCACTGTATTGTGGGATCTGCTGTTATCCACAGTTTGTGGACTTCATTTTTTTTTTTCTCACTTGCAGTATGCACACAGCCAGCACAGCAACTCCAGTCATAACAAGGTTCAGAAGTCCCTAAAGCAGAGGGAAGCAAGTAAGGAATGGCACAAAAAGACCTGCCTAGAGCTTTTTAGGACAGAAGCAGAAAAGACAGAGATGCTACTGATACCTGCATTCCTAGCCCCCCACAGTCAGCAACACAGAGTTCAAAATTCACTTCTCCCATTTACGCTGTGCGCGTGTGTGCAAGCTGGTCTCACAGATCCATGGGATACTGGATGAGTACTCTCTAGAATAACTGCCTATCCAGACTAAGATGTATAGTTTACTGCTCAAAGTCAGACAAAACGCAAGTGTGAACAGCTTACCTTCAGACCAGAGTCTGCCCTGCTCCTGTAGACTGCCATGTCTAATAACCACATAAACTTTGTTTATTTGATTTCAAAGCTGCTGTTTCATTTAAGCCATACCACAGTCTCACAGGATGGTGGCATTCAAGAAGGAGAGGCAATGACTTAATTGATTTTCCAGGAAAAAGCTAGCTCCAAAAGCAAAATAAAGTTTCCTTTATAAAGAAAGGAAATGCTAATAATATAACTGAGTGCTTTTTATAATTTAACATGGTGACCCATCATTCTGTTAACTGAAATATAAGAAAGGGCAAACTGGTTCAGAGAAAATAAATAAATATTCTGTTCCCACTGGTAATTTAACACCTATCTCACACCCCAAGGTCTCAGACACACAGAGTACAAAAACCACTTCTTTTCCACTATCTGGAAGAAATGAGGATAAGAGAAACAAAGATTAACACTTACGTGAACTTGAGATACTATGGTTTTCAGACAGTCAAATTAAAATGTCTACGCTGGGTATTTACAGCACACAAAACTAATGATTCTTGTCCATTGTCCTACTGAAAGTCTCGTCCTGTGCCTGGTTTAAATTTGAGGTTTCTTGACAAGCTCTAATGAATGGTTAACCTCACTTTCCTGATAAAAAGCAAATGCTCTCCGACTTCATTCTTTTCCTAAAACAAGTCCATATGGATGGGATATATGAACTTCTTTCCATGCGACCGCTGCTCTGTGCATTACTTAAAATAAAAAAGGAGGATTTGGTTTTCACTCAGGTGCGTCAGGTCCCTCCATGGGGAAGTTTGGCTCCGCTCTCCCAGGCATGGACCTGGGGCAGTGCCGAGCCCTCTCCCGGCTCCTGTCCCTCCTCCTGCTCTCCCAGCAGCAGGACAATCCTGAGGCTGCGGGAAGCGATTTCAGCGGGGTGCGGTATAAAAAGGAGATGTGCTGTAGCCAAGTGGATTGCAGGTGGCACAGCGCATTTATCTTCACATGCACCAGGGTGGATATCTACAGCTTACGAGTGGGAAAGGTCAGGTATATCAGCTATGATGGCAACAAACAGCCTCACTAGCAAGCAGGGGAGCATTCACCTTCCGCTGCTCCCAACCAGCCGATGCCTCCTGAGCCGGGGCAGAGTGGTGGCAGCCCTGGAGCACCATCTGTCTGTGGGCACGGTCCCACCTTGGCTTGGGGCTCCCACTCCTTTCCCTGCCCGTTGGGAAAGTATCACCAACGGCAAGGGTGGGGGATAACACTGATATTTTGGAACAGGCCCTGAAGCCACCAAAGAGATGTATTATTTATAGGGAGAGGGATGAAAACATGAAGTACATATGTGGGGGCCTGTGGGAGGAGGGCCGGTTACTGCCAGGCAGTAATTTCAGTCTGAAGTTCCTATGACTTAAATAGCCACTTGAGCCCTGCTCTCGCAGTTTACAATGTCAATAGAACCCCTCAATGAAATTACAGCCTTCTGATACGCAGCGGGGTAGCTTTTCTTCACTGTGTAATATACGCGGCCGGGAGAAATTGCACCATACACGGAATTTCACTAAAGCAGAGTTTATCATAAGAATGTTCCTGCTAAAATATGATTAGGCTTCTTGTTTGCTGGATAACACATCTAATGAATCAGGGTGTGCATGATAGCCATGTTTTGTGAATGCAGACACGTACCCTGAGGTGAACTGGGCACTCCACCGCCTCAAAGCACCAGCTATTTCATTTCCACCGTAATTTGCACCTGCTTTGTTTTGCCAGCAGCACAGACCCATGCTAGCTATGGAACTCGCCTTGGTTCCAGGAACTCAAAAGCATGCACAGAGGAAAAAACAAACAAGGCAGCGACAGGGGGATCTACGTGCTGTGTTTACAGTGTTTTTTTCAAGCATGCCTGAGCATGGCTAAATCTCATCAAATTTTCCTTTCTGGTAGCCCTGTGAGGGCTGGAAAAATATATTTCCATTTTAGAGGTGGGCAAGTGAGACAAAGATAGAGGTACAGATCACAGCAATGGATCTAGCATAGGGACTGAGGTCTCCTAAAGTCTGTTCCGTTTCCCTCCATTCTCATTACGTCATTCATCCAGCCCTCTTCCCAGCTCAGGACAGGAATAAACGCCTTCATTTTACCATTCATTCACCTTACTATTTCTTTATCCTTTAGCTGAAGACTTAATTGTTCAAATATAACTCTGCAGTTGATAATTAGTGATCTGTGGTTAGTGGCTGCTTTACCTTAGTAACTTATAGATCCCTTTTACTTCCACAACTTTCCCGGTCAATTAATTAAAAATCAAGTTTTACTTTATTTTCTGATTTACAGGAACAGAAATTAGTGCTGTTTCAATGTTGTGACCCTGGAAAACAAGTTCAACTCCTGGAAAAGATCAGCTTAGAATGTAAAGGGAAAAAAAAAAAAAGGCATTATACCCTAAAACGAGCAATGTACTCAAAATAAGGTAGTTGCTTTTATGTACTTTTACTGCAAAAAATTGCTTCTGGATATAGCTTAAGGTCTTGTACTTTTGAGGTGTCCCAGTACCTCTGAACCTGTGTACCTTTATCATTACATCCTTTTCTGTGCTTTCAGGTAACAGTCACAGAACAACAAGCATATCACATGTAACAAAATTGTTGTGCAGAAAACAGTGGTTTTGATTCTACTATATAAATATATATTCTCCTCCCCAAAAGTATAAACTGGAGGTTTGAATGTGAGCGAAAGACTACCATTTTCTCTTTGTGACAGACAAGAGATAATACCCTTCCCACTTTATCTATGGGTAGAACAGGGAGGCTGAATTCAGCAGTGCGTGTAAAACACTTTGAGATTACCAGTTGGAAGGGATGATGTAACTAAAATGGCTACTGCTAGAAGCAAACATTGCATCTATAAAAGAACAACTGCATGTATTAATTTCCAATTTTTAAAGCAACTATGGTAAACTATTACACAGTAGACAAAGAAGCTACTACTAATAAGACAGTTTATCATCTTACCATCCCCCAGTGTCTAAACAGACAGTTAAAATATGATTTGAAATTTCAGATTTTCACCCTAATAATTTTAGACCACAGACAAACCATTATAACCTTGGACTACATTCAATAAGTAACAAGAAAGACTGCTGATTTTCTCCATGTTGCTGTACATAAATACCAGCAAAGACAAGTTCCCTTGCTACTGCAGAGACTTGCAGAATAAATACATTAATTAAATAATTTAAACATCGAGAGGTTTAGAGCAACACAAGGACTCTTAAAAAAGACATTAAACATTGTTTTGCCTTCTTGGTGAAAGTTGCCAGAGTGACAGTCCTTGACTTCAGTATATCCAGAGAACAAGTGTTATACAGGCAGAAGTTTCAAGTTTCAGGCATTTAGCACAGTGCTTTGAGAACTTTCCATTTCAGAAGTACTTACGTCTTTCAGACTTACCCTGCCTGGAGGGAGAAAGTAAATCAGAGATAAGCTTCAAAGATCAGACCCAAAAGTCTGTGTGGGCGTTCAGTATAGCCCATTTAGAGAAAAGAAAAAAAATCCATTATGTTTCTATCTGTGATGTGAACTGCCTGAAAGTTTGGGATGTTCTGATCTGTCAGCTGCTTTAAGTACACTGTGGAAAGGTGATGCAACGCCAAGTCGGGATCTTAACATCAATTTAGTGAAAAGCTGGGACCATTTGGACTGGGGCTTTGATGTACACAAAGGTTATTTCTATGTATATGTAAGACTCTTTACTGAGGGGATCAGCCAACTTAATTGCGGGTTTTGTTAAGAGCTGGTGATTTAGTTCAGGTTCAGAGAGAGGTTCCACAGCACCAGGGAACTAAGAGAAAGAGCTAACTCTCGCCGCTCAGCGCTGAAAAACGTCTACAGTGAATTTATGGTTTTGTATATGAAAAAAAGAGAGGAGTTCAGAGTTCTTTATGGTTCTAACATGAAACCAGATGAATCTCCGAGGTTTTGTGTATCTTCCACTTGAAGTTTTTGGGCTTAGTAAAACTTCAGACTGAAACTGAAGCAGGTGGAAGGACCGAGAACCCCACATGGACAGCAACCAAGGAAGGAAAACATTTCCTAAAACTGACAAGCAGTAAAACCACCAAGTCTTGCATGACTTTACTTACTGGTTACAAGAAATAGCAAGTACTTTAATTTGGGTTGGATGTGATTTAATATTGATCTCAGTTCTGAAGTCAATGTCAAAGCCTCTGATAACTCCAGTGAAAGATCATTCAAAGCCAGCCTTTAAGTACTGTCCTCACGACTTATACTGGGCATGAAACCAGGGAAAAGATGACTGCATTTCTTTGTATGTCGCAGGTGACCTGCAGCATTCGGAGAGGGGCTGTCTCCCTGGGGGTCAGAGACATGCTTGTTGATAAACCTGCTGAATGAATCCAACTCAAAAGCAAGACAAAGGTGAGAAGAATGGTTACTAGTTAAAATCCCACATGAGAGACATTGGTGCCATGAAACATCCTGTTCTTTTGCCAGGGACATGTTTCAAAGAACAGGATAATACCTCAAAATACAAATATTTTGACTGCTACCCTGGGTTTCTTATATGCCTACTTTATTAAGAGTAGAAAAGGTTAGTCAAGAAATGATTCATTTCTTCAAGTCAGATGATATGGGAGATGATGAAGGATGAATGGAACAGCCTACATACTGCCCTGGCTGCCTTTAGCACTACAGCAGTAAAAGATTAACAGAAATGATACATTCATCAGGGCTGGAGAGAACAAAAGCAGATCCTGAGCAATTGAGCCTGGAACTAGAGATGCACATCTTACTCCTTTTTCTTTCACTGGCTTTCCCATGCGGCCTTGAGCAAATCACTGCAGCTTTCTATGCCTCAGCTTCCCTATCCAACAGCTGGAAATAACTCTGCATAAGTATCTTGATGTTGGCTGAGACGCCTAATTCTTTAGCATCCAAGATTTTGTATATGAAGTTCTCCAAAGTGCATTTTTTTTTTCTGATTGCCAGTTCCTCATACAGTCACAAAGAGAACAGAAGGGAAGCAAGAGTTAAAAAAAAAAAAAAAAGAAAAAAAAGAAAAAAAATCCAACCCTTCCTTCCCCCTCAAATGGACCAGCAGCCTATAAACCAACTAGTTCTTCCTATTCCCAGAGGTGGCTTCTACAGAAGCATTTTCTTTTACTATGCATCCACTGTAGAGTTTCTTTTCTGCTTGGCTGGGCAATCAGGTATTCAGAGCATAATGTAAATGCTCAGAACACACAAGCATGAAAACTTGCCAGACAGAAACTCCAAGCGAAGGATTAACATTTTTCTCCCCCTCTCCCATGCCCTCC
>NW_010118897.1:0-34302 GCF_000699245.1 Pterocles gutturalis
TAGCTGGGGCCAGGTGGTCACTTCCCCCCGCCCCCCCCCCACACTCCGGTCAGCTCTTGGTCTGGGATGCTTGGACTGTTATCTCCGTTCCGTGAGTGCCTCTGGGAACGGTGCACCGTCCCCGTCTGGGGGAATCGTGACTGTAGTTCCGAGAGAGTTAGCTGGGAACAGGCTGAGCCTTTGGTCATTGGGTGGGGGGGACAGTACCACTGTGTATCACTCATTTGTATATTTGTATATAGTATTATTTTCAATATAATTGTAGTGTAGTTATTAAATTGTCCTTATCTTAACCCATGAGTCCTCTTTTCCATTTACCCCTTTAATTCTCTCCCCTATTCTTAGTTGGGGGCGGGAATAATTCTCTCCCCTAATCTTAGTTGGGGGCGGGAATTGTGTGAGCAGGTGTGTGTGTTTGGCCCCCAGCCAAGGGCTGACCCATCACAAGGCACAATATTAAAAGGTGCAGAGTTTGTTTCTTTGTTTCTGTTATATCCAATTTATAAGACATAAATTAGTTATCCATTTATACATTTATAGTTATGTATTCATTCAGCAAAGAGTTCTGACTGGCTCTTTTTCAAGTAGGCCTTCTGCAAACCAGATCCAGATATCCCTTTCACGAAGAATGAAATGCACTTTAATAAGCACCTCTGAAAAGTATTGGGTTTTATTAGTTGCCCAACAATACACATGAAGGGTTTTTTGGTAGAGTCAAAATGCAGTTCTCCAGAGCAGCTTGTATCCTTTTAAACCATAAGACTGTCTTGTCTTTTCTTCAGCTCCTTGACTCACTTTAAACACTCTGTTTTTTGAAACAAATACAACATTAATGATACGGATGCTGTTACACAACTCTGACCACAAGCCACAGCTCATGAACAAAATATGAGCAGGCAATGAAACACTCTCTCATGAAAGCACATACCAACACAGGTCTGAAACTGAGGTGACATTAGAGTTGTTTGCTGGTGGAAACAGCTCTCCTATCCCACAACAGGTCACAATTTTTTAAGTCCATTTGCCAAACTACAGAGGTATTAAATTTCCCAAGTAAGCAGTTTTAAGGCACTCCTGTTACAGATTAACCTATGAGTTTTTCCCCAAAATCTTTCTGCTAAATGATAGCAAAATTTTTCTCAATGTATGTAAGCCTTATGGGAAATACGATGCTAAAATGTGGCAAAGCCATAAGCTACTGATAATAGGTTCCCATAAGTGATAGTGTTAGAGACTGTCACTAGAAACCTGCTGGTTTTGGAGTTTCAATTAAATAAATAACTTTCAGTTAGGAAAAGTTAGCCTTGGCATTGGTAATTTCCTATGTTTGTTTAGTATTGACTATTACATGCATTTTTGAAATATGCTTCCAAGATGTGATAGATGATTTGAAGACCAGCCAGCTTAATCAAACAGGCCAATTCCTATATTCCTATGAGTTTTTATGCAGGAATATGGTCTTTTTTAAATGGTTTTTGTTTGTTTGTTTGGGTTTTTTTTTTTTGTGGGAAAGCTTAACATTTAATTATTATGTGAACTTGGAAAGGAAACCTGTCTCATTATTTTATCTTGTTTTTTAAAAAAGCTACAGCTGGGCTTTTCCTTTCATAAATGTGACTATCATCTGATTTTTGGCTAAAAAGTGAGAAAAAAATCCCCATTATTTAGCTAATTTCATTGAGTTGCAAAGTACCACTTAGCATGCTTTTGAAAAGACAACTGTGAAGCCAGTATTACAGTAATGTTAGCTGGTGCAAACTAATTTTCTGTTTAATCAATGGGAGTAGCCGTTTATTGGATAAAGGGACATTCAGCTGTAGATTAAAGAAAAAAAAAAAACATTTTGAAACCCTGATAAAATCAAGTGAGATGCCAGACCTCCTCCTTTTGGGTGGTTGAATATGTAGGAGCCTGGCATAAACTGTGGCTAGGGCAACTATTTTGTTCCTTTGAAAAAAAAGAAAAAAAGGAAAATGGGTAAGTCAGTCTTAGTTATGGTCTGATATGTGTTTATGGTGTTTGACAAAAGTTGTCCTTAAAACTTCCAAGGCTTGGGGTCCATACAGAGCCAGTCACTTATCTAACTGGCAGGATGTACAGGTTTGATAACTTATTTTGGTTCCTGGGCACTTTGCTAAGCATGGAATAAGTCTAGTGTACAATATTAGTCTCCTTAACAAATGAAGGGCTTTAACAATTGTTTCATGCTTGTGTTGGGAAGGAATGTGTCTGTCTATTTTTAACAGCTTTGTGTTAGAGAAAGAGGTGTCTTATTTTCAAGTCTTTTCAAAGTAGAGAGACCTTAAAAATGGACTTCACTTTATCAGCTCACAGTGCTCAAGCAAACAGAAGAACAGGAAGGTCAAACTTGCATAAGCACACTGTTGCACGTTGCATGTTAACTGCCAGGAGAAAGAGCAACATGCATCTGAACTGAATGCATTATGTGGAGAAGACAGCAGATGCTTATTTTGGCAAAGTCAAATTTCTCTTTCATGTAAGCTCCTATGTGATAAAGCTTAGAAGCACTATTTCCTTTTAGTAATGTAAGAAGCATAAACTAAAATGGATTATTATGAATCTGACATAATGTTTTAAACAACAAAGGCAGAAGGAGGTTTAATATTTCTTTGTTTTAAAGTTTAGAGACATCAAACATATTTTTCTGCTTCTATCAGCAAAAACCTAAATTTCCTAGCGCTATCATTCCAATAAAGAACTACATTTTCCAGGAATTGCACTTACTGCTACAGAGAGAAAAACCACCAGAAGTTGACCTTCTTATCTAGAATTTCATATGTGGTGAGTATCTAAATCTGACACTAAATTATTTTAGAAAGAAAATTCAAAGTTAACAATTTTCTTTGAAAAAGCTATTTGAAACCTTTGGGGGACAGATATTTTTTAAAGGGGCAAATATAGAAACATAATTTTAAACTCTCTTTCACTATTAAGTGATTGGCTTCGTGTCAATAAACCCAGTGTTTGCTATGCATGGAAGATCGCCTCCTCTCTTACCACAAGCCCTGGACACTTCAGACTGCTCTTTCCTTCTGCTGCTTCCTGTATCAGTGCTCCCTCATTCTGCTTATGTACTTCACTCAGTTTTGTTTTTACATTCAAGAAAACCCCTCTTCAGTTATTCAGAGAAACTGCTGTACCTGTGGGAGAACTTCCTGGCTTCCCCTGGGAGGCAGTGAAGCAGCACCCTGCAGCCCCACCTCAGGCCATGCTGGGGATGTGCTGTCTCAGCTTTGCTTGTCAGCCACCTCTCTCTCTCCACTGACAAAACTCAAGGACTGGGGGAGAAGTTACGCTGTGTGGCACTGTTTTGATTGGAAAGGAGTGTTTCTATTTGTAATGCAAAGCAGACATGATTTTAGAACCTGATCTCTTTGACATCAAAGGCTGCAGAAGATTAGAAATGCTTAGATTTGCAGTTCATTTAAAAAATGTATTTCCCCCTGTAAAAGAACTGGTTTTCTCAAATCGTGTGCCTTGCTTCTCTCTTGAGTGTATATTTCCATTTGTGTCAGTATATTCTGATAGTTCTATAAACTGTGTATCTTTTTTTTTTTACAGTTAGTTCCCCAGGGACTATTTAATTAAAGTCTTTTTGGCACTTAAAATATGTAGATGATATCATAAATCTGATTAAAGTGTAGGTACAAGTTGATAATATGAGATGTGAAAAAGCAGTGCAAGGTACAATTACTAATATAATTATTTTCATTATAAATACAATTAAATTTTCAGTTGTTGCTCGCTTAACATCTTTAATTTTTTCCCATCTCTGAGACAAGTAAGTTTTTCATTAGCTCTAATCTGCTGTTGAGAGAGGCAGTTTTCTGCTTCTTTAGGAGTATTAACGTATTGATGACTTAGGTGGACAGAATACAAGCCTTTTATCTCACTGTGACTGATCTGAACTCAAACAAGGGAAGGCAGCTCAGCTAGTAGAACTGTTAATTTTCCTAGGGGAATGAGCAATTGTGGTTTCAGTTCATTTTCCAGTGGACAATGGTTTTACTGAAAAATCATGACCTCTATAGGCTTGTAGGTAATGTCAGGAAAAAGAGCCATGAAACAACCATTTCATCTCCAGATGTGTCCCAGAAATTATTTTAAAGATCCACTCTATCCTGCTTCACTGGCAGGCTACCACCAGTGACATTGTATGACTACATGAAAGCAGCTCTTGCATCTGGGCATGATGGGCAGTGCATAAGCCGATGCTGTAAGAATTGCAAAGCGAAAATGATGAAAAAAATGAGGAAGTGATTCAAAGCAGGAATTCAGGGTGAAGGAAAAGAGGTTTAATTTTGATGGGGAAAAGAGCAAGCTCCTGGGGTTTTACATAGGCCAATTCTAGCATGATACAGTTCTCTAGGGGGGCTATTGTGTTTTGAATTTAAACTAGACTATATCTGACCCCACTTCTTCTTTTCTTGTCCACTCTGAGGGAGAGATCATGGAGAGACTGTGAGCTGGTGGAAACAGAATGGAAGGAAAATGCAGGCTTTGAAGCCCACTAGTCCACGTGAGTTCTCACACCTGCACTACAGCTGGGACTAATAATTAAACAATGCGTCTTCTCTGGGTTTTCAGGTTGCTTCCCAGATGGCACTGGCTTGAACTACTGCAAGCAGATACTTCCAAAACTACATCTAGATCCCTCAGGGTAGTAATGCAAAGTTGAACTTGTTGATGTAAATCAAGGAAGACTTAATTCAAAAGGCTTATAGCTGTACAATGATTCATACACAACTAACTCGGGGATTTCTTGATCTCTCAGTTAGAGGAGTGGGTTGGAAAACTAGAATTCTGTTCTTGCTAGCACTCTCTCAGTACAATGTCTGCTATGGGATTATTTTCTTCCTGTGTATTTGGTTTCCTCATCTACCAAGTGAGTCTATAATAATAATTTAGTTTTTCTGCTGTACTTTTTTACTTACTAGGTTCTATAAAATTCTTTAAAATTTCCACATATTTGTGTTTGCATGTGCATGCCTCCTTGTCTTGCTCTGGTAAAATGTCTTCTAACTGCATGAGTCTGCAGTTAGTGAAATGCACAGGGTGAGTGTGTTACAAATCAGTTGAAATTGGGGTGAATTGAGCATTGTGCATATACAATGTATTTTCCTCATATATTTAATCTCAGTGTAAAGGAATTTAAAAAATTTGTGCAGCTTTTCCTGATGGGAAGCAAGTGAATGAAAAAGCAAAACTGCTCTTAATCTGTATGACATCTTAAAGAAGCACACATTCTCTTTCAGCCACAATTAAGGGTTGCAAAGCTACCCTAAAATCTCAGTGAAGAAAACTCAGTATGCAGCTGCCATTCCAAAAGCTCAGACCCATAGGCTACCTGGTTAAAGGCTGAGATACAACACAACGTTAGAGAAGCAATGCCGAAGAACACAGCAAACAAGACCTGCAGGTAATGGCTAACAGGATGTTTTGCTAAATGAGAAGGAAAAACCTATTAAGTATTAAAAAAAAGACCATACGTAATATCAGATTAATGTACAGCTCTGAAACGTGAGTCCAGATTCATGTTCAGATCCAGATTCCTGATTCAAGACCTCAGAGCCCAATTTTTGCAAAGATTATTAAAGATGATTGTAGTAATTGCTCTAATGCTTACAAAGCAACAGTGACTGAGCCCTCCTGTGCAAGGCACTTCAGAATAGTTGGCAGGATCTAAAGTTGAATCCTGACAAGACTGGAGTTAAAGCACAATCAGGAGTTTTAATCCCTTTTCTAGCACACAGGATAGTCCCTGGCCTCTGCTACTGTATGGGCTCCTTTGTGTGCTGCTAGTGTTGTGCTCCTTAAGTCTCCCCTTCTGAGCAAAAGGAGCATCAGCCAAGATTCATGCATGCTTTCTGAGCCTGGGAGCCCCTTTAGCTTATCCCAAGTACTACACTAAGTGTACAGAGTAGCCATGGATATAATGCATTCAGAGTGACTTATAGGACACCGGTAAACATCAATTTAGTTCGCTAACTTGAGAGCTGAAAGGTGTCTAAATAGGAAGAAAACCAAAAAACAGAAGAAAGCATGAAGAGATAACAATAATGAGGCAGGGGAGAAAAAAAAGCAGGAGTTTAGTGACTTGCATGAAGAACAGAAACATATGAAAGCAACTATTCAGGAGCAGACAAACTCGAATTGATCATTTTTTCAGTACTGCTGTGCTGTTGTAATCAGATGAAGGGAAGGCTTTCTGAAAGAAACAAGCATGGATTACAAGAGAAGAGGAAGCAATATTCATGAAGCATTTAATGATAAAAATGATCAACAGGCTTCCTAATGCAATGCCTCATTCTAAATATTAGAAATGCTTTGAAGCCTGATGGCTGTTCTCTCTCTTCTTCCTCTCCAAAAATGTGGTTGTGTAAAGATAGCACATTGTCCAACAGAAGCATACTTCAAAAATTTACAAATGTTGCCAGAGAGAGTTTGTTCTCTTTCAAGTTATGGCAATTAGTTTTGCTTTTGTAATTCTATTAAAGAAGGTCTGTCAGTCAAAAATCAGGTATTAGGAGATTTTGTTGTGGTATAGAACACGTAGTCCCTCAGACAAGGAGGAGCAAGGAACAGAAATTTATGTGAGATTATGCTGGATATCAGTCATCCTCTAGGAATACCAGAGAATTACAAAGAAGTAATCTCTGACTAATGGTTGTTCCAGTAAAATATCTGCTGAACAATCTCATGTAATATACTGATTCATTCAGAAGTCAGCCTGGTGACAGGCTGACATCTACTAATTCCGTGTTGGTAAAAGCTGTAGTACCTGAATGTCTTCATTCTGAATATGTTGACCAAACCCAAGCTCAGTATACTGCAGGATGAACACAAAGCTGCTGGAAGAAGACACTATTTCTGGGTAATGAAATTTTAAGAACTTTAAGCACAAATACTGATAAACTCCATATATGTTGTTTAGGAATATTTTAAAAAAACTCTTGAAACAGCGGTCTTTCTTCTAGCTGAGAAATATATACCAAATAATGTTCACCATGGGAAAGGCTGCCATCCCAGTCATTCAAGCCCAAGTCCCTGGGCGCTTTCCTAAGCTGTGGTCAACCAAACCAGTAGAGTAGAAAACATTTTGTTTAGGAGCACTCTTAATGCTCAGCAAAGTTCATAAGATTGGTGCTTCTGTAAGGCACTCAAGTGCTGGGATGTGAGACTGGGACATCTTTTGATCTGCACAGTGCTGGCTCCATGGCTCTTGCTGTGTGCTTAGGACACCTGCTCCCTGCATCTTCAGGGGTAAAGAACGGGTGCAAAATTCAGGTATAGGTTGCTACCCCCTTATCTGTCCTTTCATTGTAGCAGGGCAGAAGGAGGCTACCTCCTTTACTCTGAGGGGGAAGGTCTGGCTGGCTGTGCTGCTAGGTAGATAGGATCATCCACAAAATTTCTTGAGATAGGATGGCCCGAGAGACAGGCCTGATATTTTGCGTTTAGAGAGATGGCCTCTGGTTAATTAAATAATGGCATTGAATCCAGCAGATGCATACAATTAAAGTGACTTAATTTAAAAGATAAAGGCATGTAAAGGATAGTATAAGAGAAGTGGGCTACTGGCTTTTTCTCATAAACATTGCGCTCTTCAAGAAAAATCTTGGTTAGTTTAGTCTGCTCTAGTAATGTTTAGTTTTCTGCTGCACTTGTATATCCACAGAGCTATGGTAGAAGGCTCAGTCACACAGTTTATTTGCACCGTGTTTATGCCATATTGATCTCAGACATCCAGGTTTCTTCTGATGTACTTGTGGAAGATCTGGAAGAGTTGGTTTTTTGTTTATTTTCTTTTTTTTTTTATATGCTGTTTGGCTTGGGGTATTATTTCTACTAACCTTTGCAGCATTGGGGTTTGGCTCCAGCTAGAGGTAGGATTTTGGCAAGGTTACATGCAGTAATAGGCACTTGATGTATTATGTTTTTCACACAAGAGAGAATCTGAATTCTGTAGAGAACATGTGTTAGTAAGCTGATGGAAAGAACAAAGAGCATGAAATTCAGATGTGTTTGGTGTTTTGCTAATCCACTTAGCATAAAGCCAAACACAGATCGGAGCCAGATGGGAATTTTCTCTGCATCAGATCATGAGCAGGTATTAAGGTTTGCTTTCTACCCTCCTCTACTGAGTGAGTCATGATCTTTCACCAGGCTCACCTGGGAGCTCTATTTAGCAAAGCCACTGCTCTTACAGGGAAGTTATTAGCCCCCCGACTCTACCACTACCACTCCGCCTGCGTGAAATTGCAGCTCGTAGGCCTTGTGAATGGGCACAAGGAAGTACTGTGTCTCCTCAGCTGTGAGACGGTGTTTGGACCTGTCTACAAGAGACATTGCTGACATTTTTAATGAATGGCTTTGGAGTCAGGACCCTGTGGGTCAGGAAGACCCTTTTAACTCTGTTCTCCTGAGACAGTGCAGTCCGTGTACTTCTGAATCTGTCCAGCTGATGGAACAGGCAGCCAACAGCCTCTTTTATGGACATTGGCAGAGTTTTTAGCCTAGACACTGAGCAGATCTATGCTATCACAATGCTGATGGCTGAGTGTGTGTAGAACAGTAAAACTTAAGAGCCTGTGCAATTTTATGTATGGAAACTTAAGCATCGACAAGGTTAGATAGGGTTGTTAGTGACTGTGCTTGATGCCTAAATATTGGAAAAAGGCCATATGGGGGAATTCCTCTTGGACACAGCCCTAAGTCTTGTCCTTCTAATGCCTAGAAAGTACAATATGCTTCCATGGTGACTTCTACTTCAAGAGAAATAGCAAAGCAAGAAAGAACAAGAAGGTAAATGATAAGGAGAGACCATCGTGTTGGCACCTTCACTTTGAGCGCAGCCCTGTGAAAGGTGACCAGCCCCCTGGTGGCAGGCTGTGATGCGGGGGGTAGTAGGGCAGAGAAGAGAAAGAGCTCTGTACTTTGTTGTTTCCAATTTTACAACATAAAGTTTAATGGGTGAATGTTATCAGTTTTTATGGTCAGATCCTTATTCATAACAACTTCTGCTGGTTTTCAAGCTCTAAGTCTTTGGGTTTGGCTTGGCAGTGAGACCCTCTTTGACTTCAGAAAGTGAAGTGTCTCTGGTTCCTCTATTTCACATGTGCCATTTTTGTTATTGTTCAGCCAGCCTTTTACATGCACTTTATCTTTTGACCAACAGACTGGCTTGGCTTTTAAATGCATTCAAATGCCGTGTGGTTAGTCCTGCTCACATAACACCAGACCATGACCTTTTCATGACATACTGTTTCACCGCATAACACGATGACACCAGAGCTCTGCCACAGGACATATTAAGAAGCTGACAAAGACCAAAGACCTGTATCTGTAATCCCACCGGAAACATAAATGTGCCCAGCTTAAAACTTGGAAGTCTCTTCTGTGTTTTTTTGCCACTTGGTGAGATAAAATGTTGGACACCCTTGGACATGGGTCCCTCTAGGCCTGGTAAGGACAAGCCTGGAGTTCCCGGTGGAGACGCCAACACCCCGCCGGCTCCATGAGGGGTTAATGACCAAGCAGGTTGACTCCAGCGGGCTATTTAAATGCCGTGCTGGGACCACTGCTCCCTTTCTCGCTCCCTTTCTTGCTCCCTCCAGGCTGGCGCGTTGGGGTGGGCTGCAGCTGCTGCAGGATCTTCCCGGTAATTTCTGCACAGGGGCTCGGGGCGGTGGCGAGAGGTGCAAGGCCATGTTGGGGGGCCCGGCCTCCTTCGGGGTGGCTGCGGGGCTGCCAAGGCGGACGGGGTGGGCTGCCCGTGCAGCTGGGACCACCGAGCAGCCAGTGCTGCCGAGCTGCCTTTTCCGACTGCACAGCGAGTGGTGCTTGTCAGGCTTCTGCCCTAATTAAACCAAGCAGCGGGTTTAATTAGAGGCAGCGATGTGAACTTTCGAATAGGGATGAAAATGTAACTGTGGCTTCGTGGCGACTGGAAATTTTCAATGCCTTGGTAACGTCTGAGATGTTGCCTGGGAATTGTCCTCTGCATGTGGGTTGCACTAAAGCCAATTTGCTGCTGTGGATTTTTCTTTTTTTTCCTGGGATGGCTTGGCTGGGGGTCTTTAAAAAATTCTCCTATTTTTTTTTTTATTTTGCTTTTAATGTCTTGTGTCAGAACTTGACAGCAGTTTTCTTTCGTATGCTCCAGACACAGCACAGCCCATCAGCCTGACTGCTTCACTCCTTGGGCATGTTATAGCCACGGCTTTCAGCCTTCTCCTTGTTTTGGGTTGTTGGGTGCATTTTGTGGGCACCATGCATACTAGTGCATGAAGAAAGGTCTGGGGGGGTGACCCTGCTGAGCAGGACATGGGTGAGGGCAGGTGAAGGAAGAGCAGGGACTTGAGTACCCAGGTGGTCCCTGGTAATCTTCTGTTTACTCAGTGCAGCTCTTTCTGCAGGAGCAACAATAGTTTTAGACATTTGGGCTACCAAGAGTCTTCCATACTACATAATTTCCTTGTAAACATTGCTTAGCATAAAATCCAAATAGGATCTTTTTTGTTTTGTCAGGTGGTGGAAGGGATTTTTCTTTGTTATTCTTGTTGTATTTTGTAAGCTTTTGTCCTAATGTGTGGCTACTTCAAAAAAGTCTTAAAATTTTGAATATGAAAGTAACATCTGGTCTGTTTTCAATACTGTTTTGAGCAGCAAATGCAAAGAGAGTTTTGTATTTTAACAAAGCACTCTTGGACTGTCATTCTAATGAAAGTTTCCTACATCCCAATTATCTTAAAGTCAGGGATTTTCTGGATCTTGCTTCAGCCGAAAAAGAAACAGAAACTTGCTAAACATTTCAGTCCAAAACTTATCCCTGAGGATGACTTTCATTTTTAATAGTTCTAGCTGATCTGCAATTTGCAGTTTCTTCTGCTTACCATATTTTGAAGTCTCCAGGCAATCTATAAAATTTCTTTATAGGTCTCCAGTGCAGATTGTATCAGGCATGGACTGTAACTGATTAACTGACACCCAGCTCTTCACACATACACAAGACCACTTCAAGTAAAAGCGGTATGGAAAGGAAATGCTGACCTGCAAGTATTAGGATGATCTTTAGCATTTCACTGGGCTGTGTATGTGACTTGGGAGAGGGCTCTTTTGAGGACCACACAACAAGTGATTGTACCAACATGTCTTGTTGGCTTTGCTTCTTGGATTTAATTTGTATGCCTGTTGTGATTTGGTGTTAACTTTTTTGTTTAGTTTTTTTTAAGTCTCTATTCTTTGTAGTATCATTTGCTTGAGGACTGAAAATAAATAATGAAGTCTTTCCTCAGCTGTTCTCTGCTAAATTTGGTTCATCATCAGTGAGAAAATTTATTAATGAAGCATTATGGAAATTTATTTTCATTAATGTCCCTTTACTGTAACTTTAGCAAATAACAGTAAGGTGTTGATAGGGTTGTGTCCCTTTCTTTCTTGCCCTCAGAGTAAGCTGTTCCTTATACTGAACTTAATGAGTGTGACTTAGAAGCTGCTACTTAACTGCTATGTAGAAATTAGCCCTAGAACACTAGTTTTGTAGGAAGAAGTGCAGTTTTCTGAAGTAGACATGGAATTTCACAGAAGAGATTTAATTATTGTTTTGCCTTATGCACAGCTTTTTTTCTGAAGTTTTTAACAAAAAACTAAAATACCTTACCAGGTAGGATAAGGTGTCTTTCACACATAAGAGACAATAAAAACCAAAATATTTGGATTCTGAGTAGGAAAACTGAAAAGTGAAACAGACTAGAGTATGACAGCGGGGCCAAAGAGAGCTCTTGGTTTAAAAACTGAGGTTTTTGGTTTAGTTGAAAGTGTTAGAGCTGTTCAGAACTTCATTTCTGAGGATTTTTCTTCAAACTTCTACGTTGGATAAATATTTTGTTTTATCAAAGGGTGTAACTATCTTGCAGATTATCTGACAGCAAAAAAAAAACCCAAACCTACATTCAATGTAAAGTTTTTGTCTGCGTATATGTGTGTATATATGTGTATATGAAACATTTCCTTAGTTGTAAGGACAAAGGATTTAGTTCTTCAGTGATCAAGTAATTTATTACTCCTCCTCCCTTTTTACAATAATTTGCATTTTGAATCCTTTGGAGAAGGATGGTGAAATAAAAGGTGAGGAGGGCAATGGAATTGCCATAAATCAGACTTATCAAACAATTGGCTTTGTGGTGTGTTGTGGCATTGCAGTACTGCTTTAGCAAGCTTCAAAGAAGGAAATGTGATGACAGTTAAATGTTGGAGTACTGAGGGGTGGTGTTATAGATGTGCGGTCATCAACTTACAGTTTATTTTGAATGATTGCCTTCCTAGTGTTGTCTCATTTATCTTCCCTGAATGAGTAATTCTCCAAAAGAACCTAGGAAGAACTGAGAAAGCAGCTCCACTGAAAAACTGAAGAGAAGTACTCATGGGGTGTAGCTGGGAAACAAGCAGGGTAGCATTGGTGAATGCTTTCTAGACTTCTCTTTCCTGCTGTGCTCTCCTCTGCTGACACAAACTGATTACTATTTTATTCCTGTATCAGTTTCCCCTCTACATATGAAGTTTCATATGATACGGTCATTGAACTAGAGCACAACTGTTTAAATTATGAAAATCTTCCAGGTCAGTTCAGAAACCAAAATATTAGGGTCAAAATTGCTTTGACCTAGTGCTTCTGGCTGTTGTTGAAGCTTGTTATCAGTTGGTTGCTGGCTCTGTCCTTTGACCTACTTTCATTCCATTCTGCTAGTCTACATTGAAGATATCTTAGGCAGATTAAATGCAGTCGTCATTTAGCTGGGGAAGAAAAATATTCTGATAGCCATTAATAAAACCAAATCCACCTCACTGTGTAATGCCTATACTTGACTGCATCTGCTACTGGGCTTTTTAATCCATTTTAACTTTCAAGTCTGTTTTGTTTGCTCTGTTAATTAGGAATGAGGATTTTCTCCCCAATACTCTGAAGTGTCCTCTATTGTGTAGCATATTTATGTAAGGAACTAAGTTTTACAGGATGGACATCTTTGCATTTCTACAGCTGCATTTAACTTTATAAATTAAGATTTGTTTTAAAACAGTTCTTTTTGAATGAGTTGTGATTTTTGTGTAGCGTCTCTGATTTCATTTCATTGACGTGAACTTCAGTACTGCAGTTGCCCCAGCCAGGCAATATTTGGATATAGATCATATCACCGAAATCTTGTTAGAGTACAGTTTACTTCAGTGTAGAGAGGACGCAACTGGTGTCATTACACAAAGGGCATCCCAAAAGCTTGATAATTGTTCTCAGCCTCTGCTGCAAGAGATATAGCTGTTTCAGCTGGAGACTGCAAACAAGGAATGAAAGAGCCATAGACATACCCTTATGCCTAAGCTCCACAAAGCCTTTGAAGAGAGCTAACTGTTTTCAGTACAATTCCAATCCTACAGTCTCCTTGCTCCACACAGCTGTCTTAGAAGTTTGTGTATGGATGAGGACAGTTAAAAGCCTGATCATCAGCATGCTTAACTGGACGAACAAGCCTTACATTATGTTTTGCTGATTTAGCTGGAACTGTTGTCTTTTGACAATGTGCCAGGTAAAATAGTAAGAGATAACTTGACCTAAATAGTGCATAGTTTGTGGTCGCTTTCACCTCTAACAAACCAACCAAACACAGTTTATTTGCTTCAAGAGGACTTGCCTACAGAAATGGCTGGCATTGCAAACAGGTGTTTGTAAGAAATTCGTGTCAAATGTTCCCGACTCCTTTTTTCTTGAACTTTTCCTAGTGCTGTTGAACTATCCAGAAGCATTCTTCCTAAGGTATTAAGTTTCAAAAACCTGCAGTTCAAAAACCTGTTTATTTTTTTCTTCCTGTTGTGTCAATGGATAATGAGTGAGCAACCCTTTCTTTTGCTGAATTAATCAGGAAATTGGTTGCCACTTTATTTGAATCTGAAGAAGACAGGTTTGGAGATGCAGAGAGTAGCACCATCAAATGCTCACCTAGTGTATTTTATTTCTTTCTGAGTACTTTGTTCCTGGATATTCCATTTTTCTCCATATTAAAGGATAATCCTGTGTCCTTTTGATGCATCTTTCCAGAAGTTCTAAACTATCTAGTTGTGCTCAGATGCGTATGGTAGGAGATAGGGAGCAATGTGAATAGGATGGATAATGGTTCACGGAGCATAGCTGTGTCAGAGAAAGGCAGCTTAAACTGTTTGGATGACAGCACAGTACTTCAAAGCTCTTTGAAAATGCCGATAACCTTTTCACTGATTGTAGAATTTCAGAGTGGGAATAACATTCACAGCCAGCTGTGTAATCTGGAATTCAAAGTTGTTTTTCTGTTATTAGAATTCATATGGTTCTATGTAATTCATGGCCATAAACTGAACTTTTTGCTGGAGGAGAATAGCCTCTACCATCACACACCAAGTTCAATAATCTGGAATTGGCAGACAACATCAAAATAGGAATGCTGTGTTCTTACTGAAAGCAAACAAATTGTGCAAGTGACTGCTGGGACACTTGTCTAGCTATTTTGAAGAACACAGCAGAATTTTGGGTATAGAGTGGAATGACAGATGTTAGTGAGATTTTCTTTCATTTAAAATTATGTATAACTTTATGACCCACACAGCAGCCTCCAGAGACTTTGCCTCCAAAGGCTCCAGATTGATTTGGCTTTTGTGTACTCACAGAGTAAGCTGATCAGGTTTGAAATGTGTACTTAGGAAGTTGTGGAAAAACTGACAATATGTGGCTTTCACCCAGTCTAAGTTATCCCGTGCCTAGGATTGTTCTGTGCATCCTCCTCACCTGTCCTTTTAGTTTTTCTCCACTTGTTCAGCAGCTTAATGGCAACACAGTTCATCAGGAATGTTCATTGTATTCGTTTAGCCCCTTGCCTTCACAGAGTGTTTTCTTCTTTCTTACGGTAACTAGGTTACAGCAAGAACATTCTCTAAGCCCTTTTAGCAGCCTCCTTTATTTACTATGGTAGACTGAACAGATCTTGTTAAGACAGACAGCTATATTTTACATATCGATATGAGTGTCTCTGATGTATGGCATACGTTCTCCATGTCTTTTTTTCAATTAAATTTGCCTATATGCACAATAAGACTTTGAGATCTGCCTAAAGATGCCCCTTAGGAATACAAAATTCCTTAAATGCAAATTGCTTTTCAAAGGCTAAGGTTTATATGTTAGATTCTGCATACCACTGATAAGCCAAACTTGTCTGTGAGAGAAAAACAAGGTAGCCATGGTCACAGCTGGTAACAGAGCTCACTGGAATTAGTGTTATGGAAGCCTGAATACGTGATGGGAGTATGAAGGTCAGAGTCACTGGACTCCTTTTTGATGACTTCAGGTGTGCAGAGTAGAGCTTAACTCTAAAGCATGGTTTGTGACATTGGGATCAGAGGGAAAAAAAAACCCCAAAAACCCAACTAACAAAATCAAAGCATCCTTGTAAACCCTTGTCTTAGCTGGCCTGACTGTGGATCTCCATCTGCAAATGAAGCAGGTGGGAAACCGGCAACCTTGAACAAAGAAATTGCAGCAAGTTGATTATCTGTGCATGCTACAGATACAAAAAAATACAGCTAACACCAGCTGCTTGCCTCCTGTAAATAGAGGAAAAAGACGAGATTAAAACTGGCCATCTATTCCAGTACAGAAATACTGAAGCATCTGTCAAATATTTGACACTTATGAAATCAAACTTTATTCAGTCTGGCACTGCTGGAAGAGCATCTGGTAAAAAAAGAGCAGAACCTGGAACGACTTCAAACAAAGTCTTGCTCCTGGAAGGGTATTGCCATGGTAACTAAGTTATCTTAGCCTCACTCAGATCAATGTTCCTCTTCCCATTAGACTAGCCAAAAAAGCATCAAAGTGTCCTGCAGATAATACAGATTCACAGAGCAAGTTTAGTGTTCGTAGTAGTGAAGATATTTTGGTATTCTTTTTCAGATGGCTTGCAAATCATTATATTCTTAGAAATCAGGTCTCTAATACTAGAATGACTAAGGAGTGAAGCTGAAAACTGAATGCAGTGTGTCAGTTTCCATGGAACTTGTCACTTTGGGGATGAATATTGTAATGAATACTCAGGAAATCTTGATGGTAGTTTATTTCTGCTGTGTAAAAGACCCAAACATAGCCCAAGCTTTCCATCATGATGTGATAGTATAAAATGTTGGGCTAATAAATCTGTTCATTTTCTGTTTTATTTTTCATAGAAATTATACCTCTTTTAGCATAGTTGTATCATAAATCTTACCTTGAAAGCTTTGCATTGTATTGGCAGAAGATAAAAGCATGAGCACACTGTCATATTCATGACTTGCTGAGGTCTGATCTTACTTCTAAATGATGTTTCTTAAGAGTACCATTTAGCTTCACATCCACAGCTCTCCTGTCTTTAAAATGGAGATGAAATTTGTTTGTCACATAAAGTTGTTCTTAGAATTAATTGCAAAATGTGGTACGTGTGCACTGCTTTGAAAATTTTGGCATATAGGTGATTAACATTATCCCCAGGTAATTATTATTAATATACTGAGTTCTAATTAAAGCAACTACTGGGAGATAAATGTAGTGTCTGATTCTCCATTTTGATTTCAACAATGTTACGCAGTCATAAACCTGATATGATGTGGTAAAAAAACAGCTCTGGGAATAGCTGCTACTTTTATGGAAACCCTTTCATCGCTATAACCTAATGGTAAACTGAGTAAATTTTAGCATTTACTCTATTAAGGGAGTTATAACTGTAACTCCCAGCAGACAGGCAGAGTTTAGCATAAACAGAAATGAAGTAAAGGTCCTGCACAGCTCTGGACAGGTGATTAGTGATCTTGGGCAGCATCTTGGACTGTCTTTTGTAACCACAGAGGTTAACGGTGCTGAGTTGTGTAGGGCTTTTGTCACAAATTAAATATTCCACATATGTATTAAATTAAGGCAATTTATTATGAAGAAATACTTTGGCAACTGTGGATGTGAATGTGAACAGGTCACTGTGTTAGGGTAGGAAAAGCTCTGACTGCTGATCAAATATTCAGAGTTCAGTATCCAGGCTGGGGATGAAGGCTGTGATTTATGACAGTAGTTACTGAGACTAAATGTCTGTGGGATCTAAGGAATTCTGTGCACTCACCATCTCAAAGTTAGAGTTTTGGAACTGCACAGTTAAAATTATCTGCTCTAGACTGCATGATTATTTAGTAAGGTACTATAGTGTAACTTCATCTGAATTAACAGCTCCTTCAACTTCAGTAGTGCTGCAATTAAGAAATAATAATAGCCAACAAATACAGTCTCTGAGTATCTTACCTGGTATGTACCAACACAGCAGTTACTAAAGAGAATTTGTTAAATCTCTGTTTTTTGGGGGAATGTGTAAAATCCAAAACCCATGAGATGGAGGATTTGGAGGGTTGATTCATCAAGCCTTGTTATTCAAATCCAAAACTACCTTATAACTCTGATAGTTGACAGGATACTGAAAAGGAAGTTATTAACTGCTTATTTCCACCTTACTGTGTACAGGAATCTGCAACTAAAAGGTTGCTATTATGTAGCAATCTTAGAACAGCTGAATGTGTGATGCCTCTTGCTGCTGCAGAGAAGGATTGTAAAATATTGTCCCAAGTTTCATCATTCATCATTGATGATGCATCATTATTTTGATGGTAAATTTGTTAGGCTTTAATTCCTACATCTGAAAAAAAAACGTGGTGAGGCCAGTGGAGTAATCAATACTGTAAATTATTAACTTACTGCACTGATTCTTGAATGATCTCTTAAGTGATCACACTAACCTAACAAAGTGATTTTGTGTTAGCCAATTTATCTTGGAGCATAAAGCTTAATAAAGGAGCTTATTTAACATGTATGTTATTATATTTAATCACTTGATAAATGATAGTTTTGCTACAAATAGTAGTTCTGTTCTTTCATCTTGCGGTTGTTTATAAAGGTCTAACATTAAGCACAATATTTGCAGAATTGTTTTTTAGGATAACATTTACATTAAATTTATTCATATAGCCAGGCTATTTCGTCTGATTTCCATCTGGATCATTATCATACAAGTCACGTTTCTGTGCTCATTTGCAAAATTCTTTTCTAATGGAAGCATTTCAATTAAGTTTAATTTTCATTTTTGTATTCAACATTTTATGCAAAATTTAGTTTCTTTCCAACATGTTTGTTAGTCATTGGCAATAGACAACTGAAAAATAGTCTAGACAACTAGCTAAGAAATCTAGACTTTGTTGGATATCCGTTATCAAAAATGTATCATTTATTTTGCTCTATGTTTGTATGGCATGTCAGAAAATGGTTTGGAAACTTTGATTTAGTTTTTCTAGCTTCTGGTGTCAAGGATTTAAATGGTTTATGGAATGGGCTACATTTCTAGATCCAGCTTGTATAAGAATGATCCTAAAGCAATCTTTGGTCCTACCAAGACCTATCAGAGGCTTTATCTCTTCTATCTTAGTGTTCTCATAGCCTGTAATAAGTTTTGGAATACAGGCATATCTCAAAGGACAATGATTCAAAACTTCCTTCTTCATATAATTCAGTACAGTACAAATATCCATAAAGATCTGTATTTTCCCTTTTCTAATGCTGACTGTAGGAGGATGCTTGCATTTTATGTTGTTATGTATATTCTAAAGCTAGTACAGAGTTCAGAGCCAGGTTAAATAGCAGTCCCTGGTTAAACTGTCTGCAATCATTGCATCTGAGGAGGGCAGAAGCAGAAACATCTGCAAAATATCGTTGTTAAATTTTTGCTTTGTTTTGCTAAGCTGCATCAATGCTAAAGCAGGCTTTGAAACAAACGTAACAAGCTAAGAGAAAAGTTCTTCCTTTTGCTTCCAATCTTATTTTCTCAGGATTCAGTCTGATAACTGATTTCAATTTAAAAACAACAACAACAACAAAAACCAAAAAAACTCAGCACCAAAAACCAAACCAAAAAACCCACAGGGACACAAAAAAGGATTATCCAGCTTTGGCATTTCTGAGTATTTTCACTACGTTCCACTTATTATATTTGGTAATAAATCTTGGAAGGAGAATTTGACTCAGAAGTTTTCTGATTTTTCAAGACTTATTTCATACTGACATTCTTGCTATAGATGTTTTACTCTTCCTGCATATTTCCTTTCTACAATTTTGTCTTTTATTCATTACTACATGTAATCTTCAAATAAAAAAAAAATAATCTTTTGATTCTACAGTGTGTTGTTTAGGAAAGAATCAAAAGTCCTTTGAATACTGAATAAAAATTGCAATTTTTTTCTTACAGCAGCCTGTGAAGGTCCCAACGAAGAGATGGCATCTTACTCTGGTCAGTTTTGTATAAATAAATAGGATCCTGATGCCTAATGTTCTACTGATCTAAACAGACAGTACCACTGGGTGTGCAATCACAGGGAAACTTGTTAATGTGGACAAAGTTCCAGCCAGTAGAGAATGATTACCAATACTCTAGCAGAACTTCACTCCCTTTCTGCGCTGTCCCCTTCAGTTGAATCATGGAAGAAACAAAAAGGAATGTGGGAAAAATGACTTCCAGCTGCCAGAGACCTTTCCAAAATCATAAGAGTTGAAAGTGACATGTTCTTTCCTATGGAGAGGTGATTGCAGCAATGCAAAATCAACTAGGTATGTATGATGAAGTCAGCATGTCTCAAAAGAAATCTGGTGTATTTTCTGATGGATAAGACAGCTTTGAAATACTTCTTTCCATGTTACATGGGTTAAAAATTAAACCCAAGAAGGCAAGTGCAGAGTGAGTAAATTACTTGCTGAAGATCCTTCATAACTAAAATAAAGTGTGGATAAAGTGGGAACAGGAGTTTCCCTAGTTTCATTTTAGAAAGTTTTGACCAGAAGAATGTTCTTCCCTCGTGGGTAGTTTGTTCTGAAAATAGCTCAGAATAATGAGGGCACTGCAAAAATTTTAGTTAGAAAAGGAATATGAAAATTTAAGTTAAGCTTCTAAGTTTTCTCATCTCTTTTGTGCAAGTCAAGCAAACAGAACTTAATTACTGGTAGACAACAAGAAAGGCATTTGGTCAGTGGATCCCATGTAGACCACAGAAACAATTTCAACTCCTCTTTGCTTGTGTCAGTCATCTACAAAGTTGACACCTGCAACAGTGTCGAAGGAGCTGGCAGGATGAGAGAGGACAGATTTATCATGAATATCATGCAGATTGTGAGACAAATTTTTCTGATTCACTGGTTCAGTTTTTAATGGCAAACTGCCCAAAGCCAAAGTGTATGAATAAAAGAAGTTTCCCCCTAATTCACTGAAAAATCAGCAGCCTGATGACTTGCTGATTTATACTGTATACTTCTGTTCCTGATTATTGCCATCTGCCAGTAAGGCCTGCCTCTGTAATGCTAGGCCTTTAGAATGTGTGTGTCATGCTGGACTCTAAAGAAGATCCAGATTTGATAATTTTATAAAACTGTACTAAAGAGCAGGCATATAATTAAAACAAATTATAATTCTTCTTGCTTTTGGGGTATACTTAAACATCAAATTCTTCTAATTATTTATGTCATAAATTTTAGGGCTTCTTCAAAGGGATATTTTAATTTGAATTATGTAGCTGATGAAGGAAACTATTAAAATTACTTAGCAGTAGCTTCATAATCTCGAATGTCTTGTTTTCATCCTAGGTAGTTATACCAATATTATGTTACTATACCACCTAAAAGTGACAGAACAGCACTGACATATTGTATGGGCATGCTTTCTAAAAGGGCCTTATTACATCATGTGTGCTAATTCTGAAGTGAATCACTTGGATAAACATGAAAAGTTAGTTTGTTGGTGCCTGTTTTCACAAAATACTTTCTGCAGGTTTCCTTGAACTCTGACTGTTCTTGGTCATTGTATAATAAATATTTGTTATAAGAGGATGTAATAACCTACAGATTGTTAATTATATTGGCACAGCACACCTTCAAATAGGAAAGGATACAACTTTAGGCACCCTGGTGAGTGTCCGTGTACTGGTAGATTGCATCCACCAAAGCTGGCACGTGGAGATGTAAATTATTTCTGAGTCACCTACTCTCTGTGTTGTCCTTCAGAAAGTTACTGTTACATATACGTTCTTGATAGGAACTGCTATAAACTGGTTAGAAACCAAAGTCTTAGCTCCCTAGCTTATGTAAGTCAGAGTTGCTTGCAGTGTTATGTGGAATGGGTTTTTCCTGATGTTTCCAATGATAAAACAGTGCATCAAAAATCCTCTTACCTGCTGCTGTGTAACAGCTGACTTATCTTTCTTTTTACAGGAGCCACAACTTCTTTGTAGTTCCTCCATTGCAATGTTCTTTCAGTCCAATACAGTTAAGGTTACAGTTAAGGTTAGCGAAATTTTCCTAACACTTCTAGGAAAATAAAGAAATAGAGGATCTGCACTTCTGGATTTCTCTCTGCAGAGAGCTCATCATCTTATCTCCCCTCTTCCTGGCAGATACACAACACTCTTATCCTTCTCACAAGTCTCACCTGCTTTCCTGTCACTGCCCCTTACCATTTCAATCATGTTAAGCTGCATCCCACATCTGAACTACAAAACCCTCTTTACTTCATCTCACTTATTTTTTTATTCCGTTGAACTCATGCCTGGACATATTTTTCCAGTTACTGATGGTTTATTTGCACAGTGGTTGGAGTTTTTTCTTTGTCTAATGGAAAAGAAGCAGTCCTTTCTCCTCACCAAAAAAAAAAAGAGAGACTAATTCCACTTCCCTTTTATCCTTTTTCTTAGGTTTTTCATCTTCTTGGGAAGATGAATTGTCACTGCATGGCATCCTTTCAAAGAGATAATGATCTAGGTGGGATAATCCGTATGTTCACTCATTTTTACTGTAATAATGCATGTTATACTCAGTTCAGAGTATGTTTTGATTGGTACTTTTATACCTGGTGGAGGCTTTGGGTGCTAAAGAAGGCTGGATGTTGACTGGTGTTAACAAATGTATGTATTCATTGCAATACATTTACTTCAGTGGAGTACACATGGAAAAAAGTCTCAGAACCTTTGGATATGCTGAAGAGGCTTCATAGTTGACACTAATAGATTCTTCATGTGCTTTCCAGACTAATATTCAGGGGAAGTACTCTGAAGTGCTACACAACTCAAGAACAATTCAAGAACTCCTAGTGCTTTTGGGACATGAATATCCCTGTTTTCAGAGCTTTCTACTACAATATCAATACGTCATCTCTCAGGAAAAATGAGATAGGTCTCAAATATTAACTTTACCTTAACTTGCTGAACAGTTTTTAAGGGATGGAAAAGCAGATATAAGAAATGAAGCAGTTCTGAAAAAAAGGATTTAACATTATATAAACTGGGTGTTATACTGAAAATTAAAACCAAAGCAACAAATATGCAAAATATTTCGTGTAGTTGGAATACCCATATAAGAAGTAAAGGGCTTTTACTTGTAATCCTAAAAAAAAACCCCCCAAAAAACCCAACTAGTTAGTAAATAGTTATTGGTATTTGGTATGAAAACTCTAGTGCCTGCATTGAATCAAACAGAGATAATACAGGAGCCTAACTGTAATGGGGTTTCTAAAGTAGCATGTCAACGTAGCAAAAAAAAAAAAAAAAACCAAAGTAAAAATGCTCAAGTGAAAACTGTCATTCTGGGTTTTCACTGGCCTTGCACATGTGGCTTTTTGGGGGCAGAGGTGTTTTGACTTTGTAGAAGTGGTTTTGTCTACTAATCATGTGGCTGTGTTCATGAAGAGTAGGACAGAAGAAAGGTGACTGTAAGGAATGGTTATCTAAGCATGATATCTGCTAATCATATTGCTTTTGTGTTGAAATCATTCTTTTCTCCAGAGCAACTGTCCTTACTAGCAAATAAAGCTTTCAGGATGTAGAAAATATTGCATAGTCTATACAAATTCAGTTAGGTTATTCATGATCCATTCTTTTGACCTGTTACTTGCCATGAGAACACATCCTTTTGATGTAAAAATTAAATGTTGTTGATGGTGGAAAATTTGGTAATGTATGAGAAGTAAAGACAAAACCAAGTTGTTTGGTTAACGCAATCTTAAGGCTGCACTAGATAACTCAAGTCTATTGGGACCCGGGAGGCCACACATTCCAGTTCCCTTTCACTAAAACACTACATTCCACAACTAACTGAATAGAAAGCAAATATGTAGGTGTTTCAGCTTGGAGAATATACTGTTCTCAGAAAGAAGGGCTCAATGCTAATTACTGACAAGCTATATATGATGAAGACTCAGTGGATTTTTACTAACCTCACTGCTGGTAACCTGTGCAGTGCTATTTTCTCAACTGTATTTGTGTAGATAATGCTGCAAATGCACACTGCCTGATGGAAACAAAAATACTGTAATGCTCTTTATTCACTTGTGAAAGCTTTCCAAAGCCTCATTTCCAGAGGCTGAAAATGGCAGCAGTCTTTGACCTCTGAAATGTAAAATACTTCTACACAAAGAATGTCTCAGAAGATATCTACAGAGGCAATAAATTAGAATGTCTTGGGTAATATTCCTGTAGGGTTATTGCAATATTTTATGCTATTGTAAGTTTTTTGAGCTTATACTTGAGAAACTAAAGGATTCACTGGTTTTATTAAGAAACATATTGTTGGAATCTGTAAGAAACATCGATCAGGAACAATTTAATTCATTCTCAATTTTCATGAATTCTCTGGAAATAGCACTGACTTTTAGAAACATTGTCTATTTAATATCTTTTGAGAGAGATGTGTTTTAGAATAGCATATAGCATATAATAAACTATTGTTATTAGGATGTGATATTTGGCTTTCAAGATTTGAATAATTTATCACATAAAATAACATACTCTTATTAAATACACAGTTGAACAGAAATTACTGGGTCTAAGCAGCAGACAACTGTTTTAGGAGAAAAGGTAGTGTAACAGTGGGTATTTTATACAAAACTTTCTAAAGAGAAGGTTCTCTTGATGAGGTAAAGACATCAAAAACAGTCCATAAAAACCATAAAGTCATGTAGAACATTATTCTGAGGACAAGTTCACAAAGGTCTTGTTCAGCTCTAGTCCTTTAATGTAACTTAAAGTATCTAAAACTTTTCAGTAAACACAGGAACAACACTTGTTTTAATAATACAGTCTATTACATTGTAGATTACATGACCTAGAAGTTACTGCAAGATGAAGTGCAGGCACTTTGCTGATCGGTATGCAGCAGCAGTACCTGGCAGTTTCAGAATGAAAGACATCAGAACCCAAATCAAAGTCAGTCTCTGTATCTCAGCTTCAGAACTCTGACACGCTTGTAAATGCATTTCATCTGTTGAAATTTAAGTAGGAACAAGTAAAAGGTTTTGCTACAACGTCTGTCATGAATTCAGAGAATAAATTCTAGCATTGCTGTGTTATTCTTCAAAACTTAAAAGAAAGATTTCCCCAAATTCTGTATTCCCTGCACTTTTGTGCGTCAAAATTTTTGATTTTTAATTATATAAACTTTGTACCGATAGTCTAATGCCTCTCTTGTGGTAGTTATCATACCTGTCAGTTCTGTGCTTCTTGGACAAATTAAGACGACTAAGCAATACTGGTTTAGTTTGTCACTGCCCTCAAAGACAGAGCTGGGCACAGCTGCCCAAACATGCCTATCCTAACACAATGCCATCCTGGAGAAAAGGGTAGGTGGCAAAGATAGTGTCCTTCCCCTGTGAAGTTCTTTCAAATGCTGCTGGTAGGCAAAAGGACTGCACCAAGCTCTGAACTGGGTGGTTAGGTGAGCTGCATACAGATATGGAGAGAGTTCTTGGGATGTTCATCTTTATCTAAGCTAAGTAAATTAACAGTGACGTTTCCCTTTTGTCATGCATATTATTTTGAACGCTTAGAATATTGTAATTAATTTTCAGGATTTTGCAACTGATTTTTTAAAATCATTTTGCTGTTAATGGGGCTAAAGCTAAAAGGTAGCTCAGGGGATTTGCTTGCATATACAGAGTTCTGTTCCCATGGATATGGTCATCCTTAAAGCCTGGATAGCGAAGAATTCTAGGCTGTGCCGACAGTCCCTGTGGAATTACCTGGCTATCTAAAGAGAGTTTGGTGCCTTCATACCTCATTGTACAGGCTAGCCTGAGCATTTGCAATGCAGCGTTGCTGTGGAGGAAGAGATTTCTCTTGGTTGGCTTTGGGCAGCAGTAGGGTAATGGACTGAGGAGCTGAACTTCCTTAAGCAGTTTGTAATGAAGGTATCATATGAAATTATCAGCTATGTAGTGAAAAAGCGGATTAGAGCATGTGCTTCTGTTGAAAGAGAGCATTATTGGCAAAATTAACCTTTGTGCTCTTACAAAAAAATTTTGATTGCTTTTAATAAAAGCTCAGATAATAGTGCTGTTAGAGCAAAACTGATGATGCTGTATAAGCTCCCTGAAAACAAAATGTAGTAAGACATATAGAAGCAGCAAACCTACAAATATCCCTATGAAATTAAGGTCACCATATCATTGCCATCAAGCTTAGTTTAGAAGTTAGTATAATCATAGTATACTGCCATGACTCTTTCTTTCTAATGGAACCTGTATTTATGAACTTGTAATGTGTCCTCTGTTTAGCCTTGTCAGCAAAAGGTACTGCATGTGGCTCAGAGTATTGCTGCCCTGTCACTGGGCTAGGAGACAGTAAATTAGGGAATAATTAAACAATAAGTTTTATAGCATTGAGTTTTTAATCACTGACATTTTCTTCATTGATTATGCACATTACAAACATTATCTATTGGAAAAAACTAGTATGTAGAGATGGCAAGGAGGAGAGAGAGTTTGTATACAGTGCCTTGCTCAACTGAGTGGTGTTCAGTGACAGACCAGTAGGTTAGTGATCTGTGCTGATTTTGAAATGAACATAAATGTAAATGGGACAGACAAAAACCCATTACAACTTTCACCAGAGACAACTCAGTATCATTGGCAGATATTTAGCTTTCTTTTGCTAAAATACTTCAGAAAGTGAATTCTACTGCTTAACATACTAATCTTTTGTTCCTTATTGGTGCTGAGAAGACAAGATGGCAGAGCTTCTAGATCTCATAACAGAAGCAATAGTAAACTGTCCTGAAACAAATGATTGTCAGATCAGGCAGTATCTGCTGAAAAGACTGATTTCATAAAGTTACAGTTATCCACAAGTAACCATGTGTGGTCTTAGTTTTCAATCATTTAGAACATATTTTCATTTCAGTAGTAGTAGGCCTTTACAAGCATCACAGTTTGAGCTAAGTAGTCCTGTAATAGTTAAAATGTTTTATTTGATAGTATCTCTATAAAGAGTCTTAATGATTCATCCAGCTATTTGGTAATCTGTCCCATTTAATGTGTGATTAAAGAATTGCTTGGAACCAGAAAGGTACCTTCTGACAATTTTTAGCTTTCAAATTGTCAAAAATGATCAGTGTGTCCTCATTTTGCAAAGTTCCAACTTCAGAGATGGTTGGACTATTCACTGTTGGCAGTAAAAATAATAATAATATTAATAATTCTATAAGATGTATTGGAGATCATGAAAAGGAATGGCTTCCTATGGCTGTTGCATAGGCAGAAAGAATGGTTTAGGTTTCAATATATTCCACAAGAAAAAATGACAAATGCAACTTTATTCTTCTTAGAGAAGCACCTTAGTCTTGAAGTTGAGAGCTTTCACCAAATCTACTGAATTCAGAATAAGAAAAGCAAGCAGGGCAACTGAAAGAAGGACCTAGTCTGCTAGGATTGGATCTGGGATGAAACCAATCTGTGGTTTTGACATGGCAAACTGCACTACCTTTTTGGAAAACTTTGCAGTGAGCTGCAGATAACCATTTGTGAAACACAACTGTGCAGTTGCTTTCTGGCAGAACAGTAAAATAATATGAAAGCTGGATATGTTAGAAACAAAGATCCCTGGTACATGTTAACAATAGAAATAAGTGTAATAGAAATATGCAAGATATTCTAGGACTTCAGGTGAACTGTTAAAGAAAAACAGATCGATACAAGAGCAGCAAGAAGACGGTCAAAATTGTGAAAAGCTATTGGACATCTGAAAAAGACAGAACTTTGTTCCCTAACAGGTACCTGTGTCTAGTTGACTTTATTGCTAAGGGATTCAGTTTTCCCAAGGCTCAGGCATGTTGCTTACCTTAGGATTGTTTTTCCCTAGCTCTTCATTTAAACAATGTGTTCACTTTATATTTAATTATCTAGATTTCTCGGGGTGTGATGTAGTAGCAGAAGATGAAAATTTTATTGTTCTACTAAGTGATCATCAGTTAGCAGTGATAAAGATTCAAAAGATAGTTAAAGCCTTGAATTTAATTAGTTTGGGATTCATTTAAATTTGGCAAATCCCTTTTTGACTGGAAAAAAAAAGAGAAATTTTTTTACTGTTGTTTCTAGGACAGTGTCTTTGTTTTCTTTTCTTTTGTGTTAATTAGTATTATGCTTGGTATTTCCCAGTAGATTTCTTTGACAAGATCTGGAATATGTAGGTTTTTGAAAGATAGGGATCTGAATGTGTTATTCTAAACTTTGAGCAGGTACCAACTGTCTCTAAGGGACTAATTATGAGCTTTGCTCTGTACATAGCCTAATACTGTCATGGAGAGGAGGGGACATCAATCAGGTAGGCTAGTGCAATTTCTCTCCATTGTAAGTTTGCACTTGAGTTCATTTGACCTTTGGTGAAAGACCACATGATTCTTGCACATGCCATTGTGTGCAACATTGTGCCCATTTCTGTGGCTGTCACCCCCTTATGTGCTGGTAGCGTATTTTATAGAAGGAGGGCTGCACACAGGTAGAAAATTGCACAAAACAGGGAATTTTTTGTCCAAGCACGTTTCACATTTCCTTTGCTATTTATTTTTCATCTTCATTTGCCAAAGTAGTTTAAAAAGTGTAGTGCTTCAAAGCAAAATGAAGGTTTAGATAAGGAAGGATCTAAACAGAGAGGGTTACCCTCCTTACCATAGTCTTTCCTGAAGGAATCTCTCTCTCTCTCTTTGTGCCTCTTAAATTAACATGAAAGTCATTTTTGGATGCAGCTGGAGGAGAGAAGAATCCCTCTGAACCTGCCAGTAGTGTTTTTCGGACATTGGCCTAAGATGTTTAAGGGAAAAGCGACTGTTTCTTCTTTCCCGTCCCCTGCAGCAGGAAGCCAGGATTCTCACTCGGGAAGGTGAGGCTAAATGAACAGTGAAAACAGACACAGTTGCCTTTTTCTTTCGTTACTGAAGAGAAATTAAATGTTATGGTAATAAGAATTTATGAGAACCTGTATAAGGGCAAAAGGTGAAACCACACCTTAACTGTGATGAGAGAGGAGAGGAGACTTCCCTTCTCCTTTTGATGTTTTCTTTTAAATATTGTGGTATGTATACTGTGTAAGAATCCTTTAGTGATAAAATAGGAGACAAAGTGCAGGTGTGTGATTCTGTTGTGCAGCTGGGACCATACCTTGTGAGATGCTAAAATTGGAGAAGCAAAAAATTATCTCTCAAAATTTAAAACCTGTTATACTGCATTGACTGAATGTGATTCAGCAGAAGAATCATTGTGAGGACCCTGTAAGGAGTGTTCCCCACTGCACAGTTCAGGTCTAGCACAGTGCAAGATCATGGAGTACAGGTCACTTTTCACAGCTTTTCACCCAGCCATGAGTATAACTAAACACTGGACAAATATTTCGGAAGCCTTAAATGTTTCAGAGAACTTGAAACATGCAACCTAGATGCTGTAAAAGAACTAAGGTTTCTGAAATATTAATATAGGACTTGGAATAAAGTGGGTCCGAAATAACTGTTTTTGACCATTCTAGCTCTAGTGCTGAAGACTTGTGGAACTGGTGTGAAGAAACAATATAGAGTATATTCTTCCTCTGAGGTCTTCCCACACCTGCATATTACAGGTTTACAACAAGACCGTCAAACTCCGTCTGTATGCACTTTCAGTTTGCCCACAATGCCTGTGTTCATCAGATGTATTTCATTTAGTTTTTACAAAGTGAATGAATGAGAATAGTATTTAGCAAGGTTTGTTTGCTGGGATTATTACTGAAACTCCCTCTAAACTGCGATTTTTTATTGGGGATGGGGTGGGAGGCGATGGGAAGGGGGGGAGCTGCTGAAATGTCTGCTGCTCGGGATGAAGCTCCTGGGAGATGGGATTTGCAGTCTTGACCTGAATGCATACAAACTCTGAATTCTGGACTGCCAAAATGGTGTGTTGTCAGTGTGAAATAGCACTGTGCTCTCAGTATGCCAGCAGCAATAAAGATGTATTGCATGTGTCTCATGAGTACTAAGTTCCCATGCAAAGTTCAGACAGAAAGTTTCACATGCATCAGTCATGTTTGCTCTTCTTGTAGCTATCTCCTGGATCAATATGTAAACATTTCAAAATAAGCTTCGAATGATTAAACTGTATAAAATAACTTAACATCGGAGACAAAGCTCTTAGAGAAGTTAATGTGATGTTCAGTGCAAACTCCCGTATTGATTGATCCCAAATGACATTGCTTGAGGATTCAATAATTAAAGACCCACTTAGCTATTTTATTCTAAATTACTCTTGTGTAGCTCTCCCTCTCCCGTCCCTCAGTAAACTCCAAAGTCATTTAAAATGGCAGAATTGATAGCTGATGCTAGTGAACCTGCTGGTTACATCTGTACAGGTAAATTAAATGTGCTTTGGACCATTCTCAAGCAGCGAGGTCAGCTAGCATGGAAAAACCCATGTCTATATTATGAAAGTGTTTTACCCTCCAGCACAAGGGACAGGTGGGCAACGTTCAAGCTGTCATGTTTTTTCTGGGAATGATCCTTCTTATCTGCTGTCTCCAGAACCAGGGAATTGTTTAGGGGAGTATGATTTGCTACATACCAAAACTGTTTGTGGCTTAAAAATGTATCAGTCTAAGCAAGAAAGTTTCAATGCCCCTTAACAGCACAGGCTTTCTTTCCTGGCACTGCTTAGTTTGCTAGTGTAAATGTACATTTGCATAGGATTCATTTCGCCTTAACTATTTGTAAAAGCTAGGAATATAGTCTAAGATGTTGGGCAACAACACCTGTTAGAGAAATCACAAGATAAATTCTTCCTGTCCTAACCTGTCTGAATTACCCACTGAATATGTAAATATGCATGAGGCATAACTCTGCACAAGTAGGTGACATCAACCCTTCTTATTACCTGCACTACCTTGGGGGAGATGTCTTCACAAGAAGGCTAAATATTAGTTTGGAGAAGAAAAGTCAAAAGCAGATAATAGAACTGTGCGGTGTGGGTTTAGAAATAGTGGTGTAAGGTCAGAGAAAAGCACAAAGGTAAAACAAAATAAGAAGCACATCTTTGGAGTTTTACAGAAAAAGCCTCTAATGAAAATAAAAGTTTTGACAAATCCTGGAAGAGAAACAGCAATGGAAAAACAAAATAAGAGATTATAGTGGTGTTAAAGGAAGGCCAAAGTAAATGGAAGTGCGCAGACCAGAGTTTTAAACAAGCAGAAAATCTTGAGTAGCCTGAGAGTTGGTTTAATAAAATTTTGCCATTTAAAAGGGTGAATCCCTCCAATTTAAAAGTCATGTATTTGGAGGACTTTGAAAAAAATTCTCCTCTGTCTCTACTATGTAGCAAATACTTTGTAATTAAATTCTAGCTTGCTGTATTCATATTCTGACAGATATAAGAATCTTTGCCTTGCATAATTAGACAGTAAAATAGAAATGTTCCTTTCTAATAGATACATAAAGCAGTAAGGATATTTTAAAATTCCTGTCAAATCACTCCATGTAAATTACCTAATCAGATACCACAGCTACATAATGTAATGTTAAAAACAGCAGAATTACACCATTACAGAAATCAGCTAACCCTGTTCCAGATTACAGGGTTTTATAATTACAATGTTTCTTCATCAACCCACTCCACTTCATACTGTCACATATCTTTGGAATTATTACACACACTTATCCCTCTATATGTTTCCATCCTCTTAGAAATTCAGGTTTTTCAAATATTTTTTTCTAGAAAACCTATTTCAGTGAATGCTGATGCTGGCATGTTGGTTTATGTACTAGTTAGTCTAACGGCAAAATGGAGGCTCTGTAGAGTATTGTTTATTCAAGAAAAAATAAGCAACCTTATACCACATTGCCACTATATCCATTCATGTAAATCAACAGCAGTGGGCAGTGATTAAGTTCTCCCTGAAAGGCAGACCATGAAAATCTGAATGTTGAGAGCCCCTTCATCCTAGAGATGCTCTGAGGTCTTGACCTAAACTATTGCCAGTTGAAGTAAGAATGTTGTGGTTATGCAAGATTTTAAAGGAAATTAGATAAAATGTGGTATTCACCAAGTTATTCTTTAAATACTTAAGAATTTGATAAACAAAATAGCACAGTGCATTTAGATCTGATCTGAATCACATCAGTATCAGTAAGAAATTAATGTGTATTTGTTCCCTTGAAATCGGAATACCTTATCCCTGGTGTCTCATCTCTTCTTTTCCAAGGAAGAAATGATACAGATGAAAGATCTTCTTTGTATGTGGAATAAAATGGGATGCCCAAGGCAGTCTTCTGGTACCAACCGGAAGGCAGTTCTGGCTTAAGTGAGTTTCTTCCAAAGATGCAGGCGTAGAAGTGAATTTGACTCCCTTAGGCTAGGGTTCTGAAAATCACATTTTAAAAAATCAGGTGTTTTAGGTATGTTCATGAAAACTTGATGGGTGTTCTGTGGGTTGCTATGGCATAGCTGTACCATGTAAGCAGATGCTTGAGTTGGCTCTGTGCGGCCTTGCAAAACAAGAAACATGGTAGAGTATGGTGTGAAAACATCCAAATTGATTCTGTCTGGGGCACTACTGGAAGCACTATAACCTGATTATCATGAAGGATTGTATGGCTACAGGCCTTACCTCATAAGCACAGCTTGAGGATAAAACAACACAGGCAGGCTTTAGGTGAGCAATTTTTGTTTGTGACATTTTTTCAAATTCAGTATATTTGAAACTGATTCTAATAATGGACTGGACATTCTAAGAGAGCAAGCATATCTTATTTATCTCTCTAGATATATATCTAATTTAATAATAAAAAATGTAAGTGCAATATGATGGTCTTGTCTCTTACAGAAAAATGTACCATAAAATGAAAAGGTTTTTTATATTTGCCTCTTTAATTCTGAAACAGGAAATTTGATCAAATTTCTGTGAGATTTAACATGCTTAGAATCAAGTCAGAGGTACAGAACAAGTATTTACACCATTGCAGCCTCTTTATAAAATAGTTTTTCTTTGTTAGCTTCATATCTTTTTCTCAAATACAATGCTGTGTGCTATTTGAAAGAAATCAAATAAATTTGTCTTTGCTCTACAGTTTTCTCCTGTGCTCAGTTTCATTAAGATCCTTTTTATAATACAAGCCTCTTTCTAGATGTGACATGTCATGGTTTAACCTAGCTGGCATGAAGGAGCATGCAGCTGCTTGCTCGCTAACCCCCCAGCAGGATGGGGGGAAGAGAATTGGAAGGGTAGAAGTGAGAAAACTCATGGGTTGAGATAAGAACAGTTTAATAATTGAAAGAAAAGAAAACAATAATAACAAATTGTAATGAAAAGGAAAATAAGAAAGAGAGAGAAATAAAACCTAGGAAAGACAAGTGATGCAAATGAAAACAATTGCTCACCACCAACAAATCTGTGCCCAGATAGTCCCCAAGCAGTGGCCCCATGGCCAACCTTCCCCCTAGTTAACAGAACCAGTTAATAGCAGCTCAGAAGGCAAAGAAGTGCTGGTCAGGAAAGGAATTAAATGGAAGACCTGCTCAGTCTCCACCTAGTTGGTTCTGGTTTTCTGCTGGTTTTTTTTTTTTGTTGGTTTTTTTTTTTGTTTGTTTTTTTTTTTTTGATGCTTTCCAAGCCATTCCCAACCAAGGGTAGAGTCTGGACAAGAACCCAGAAGAAAGTACCAGGGAAGGCTGGCAGAAAATCTATGAGCCTGGTTCACTGGTGTTGTGAACATAACACTGACCCAGACTGAAAGAACAGTTTAGCAACAAAATAAAAATGTCTTCTTCTATGGAAAATGTGGAGGAGGAAAAAGATATCTGGCTTACACAGGAGATGAATCCGTTTATACAACGCAATGCAAGTTTCCTTATCTGAAGGTGACCTGGGGAAGAAGATGCATCTGTGGCTTAGCCTGAATAAGGCTGACCAGTAAAATTCTCATAAACCATTTTCGTCGTAGGAAAATAGAAAAGGACCACCTCAGTCATAGCCCATTCCTTCTAAGTAACAAATCACTGTGCAGCTTCATCAGAACTTGCAGTTGTGCTGAAATCAGAACATTTTGCACAGACCTTTTTTGTTTCAGCAAAGTTCAGGTAAGGCTCTGACAGATTCCTGCAAAAGCTAGCTCTTCTGCCTCAGCCTTTGGCAAGCTGCCTGGCAGGTTGACAAGCAATGGAGAGCCTGACAAACTAGGGTTTCTGGCACCTGTGCTCATCACTCCTTGGTAGGTGAAACTTGCAGGCTTTTTAAGAATCATGATTCCAAGGCAGTTTGGTAGGTGGACTGCTCCAGACAGGGGGGCTTGCTTTTCTTTTTAAACTGTGGCATAAGAATATAACCAGCTGTGATGAGTTTGCCCTTGGCTGGGGGCCAAGCCACACACCCACTCATGCAATTCCTCACTGCCCGCCACCTGAGGATAGGGGAGAGAATTAAAGGGGTAAAGGGAAAAAAGGACTCATGGGTTGAGATAAGAACAATTTAATAACCAAACTACAATAACATTGAAAATAATACTATATACAAATATACAAATGCGTGATACACAGTGATACTGACCCCCACCCAATGACCGAGGCTCAGCCTGCTCCTGGCTAATGATCCCGGAGGAGGGAGAGTCCCGAAACCACACTCTGGAATGGAGATAACAGTCCGAGAGTCACAGACTGACAGCTGACCGGTGAGTGGTGGGGGAAGGCCTTGGGAGAGTAACCACCTGGAGCGAGACGACCCGGAGCAAAAGAGATCTGGAACCAAAAGGGACGATCTTCCGGAGGGTCCTCACCTATATACTGGGCATGACGTGTATGTTATGGAATACATTATTGGCTATTCTCAGTTTCAGTCTTAACATAAGAGCAAATCCTAGGCTAGCAACCAGCTTCTTCTCTGGTCTGCTGTCCT
>NW_010118897.1:34374-40010 GCF_000699245.1 Pterocles gutturalis
GAGCACAAATCCAAAACACAGCCTCTTGCTAGCTATTATGAAGAAAGTTAACTCTGTCTCAGCTTAACCCAGGACACCAACATGAATGCTGATCACAGATTACAGCTTTTTAAATAGCATTGAAGAAAGGCAGGAAAAAATTAAGTGAAAAGTTTTTATAACATGTGAGGGGGAAGCCTTTCCTGTGAGAAGTTTTTTGTTTCTTGGTTTCAGAGGAAAGTAAATATGTGCTATTTTTATTTAAAATATATTTATATTTCTATTTAAAATCTATTTTTATATTTTTATTTAAAATCACAATATATACTACAGTAATAAGTCTGTCTTAATGGGATGCTGTATATTTTTGTCAGTAACTCTAAATTCAATATTCTAAATCTTGTTATCACAATGAATTGGGGAATTCACATATGAAGCAGATCAAATGAAATGAAGAAGGTTTGTTCTGTGGCGCTTGCACTGCCTGATAGTTTTTATCACCAGGCTGTCCTGTTTCAGCTGAATGTGTTGGAGGGGGGGCAAAAAGTAACAAGCTGTGAAGGCTTGACAGACTACTCGGTAATAAAATGTTAGCCTGACTTCTGAAAAAAAAAAATGTGGCATCCTCAAATAACTTGTCAGTGGTTATAGATTAATCTAGGAGAAGTGACAAAATATTAATTGGGCTTTACAAATAGGGGTTGCACCACCTGATGGATGATGGTCTGTTGGATACTAACATTTCTGATATGAGTGTGAGTTAATTCAGAATTAGATCTTGTCCTTTTGCAGAAAGAATACATCCCATCTTTGAAAACATCCCCCCTTACCACCACCACCTTGCTCCCCCATTCATACACAGTAGCGTTATTGCTCTGTGGTCTCGCATGTCTTTGCTATTGGCATTTCCAGTGTCTGAGGGCCTGTCTCCCAGTAAAGACTGACAGAACTGACAGAATGTGAATTTTTATTCTTCAGAACTAGATATTCCCTGCAACTCTTCGCCTTCTTAAGGTTGCCCTGGGCTTGCTCTCTTTTGTTTCACTCCTGAGTGACGGTTCGATTGAAATGTAAAAGTATTCTGGGTATCTTTTTTCTAAAGGGGATTTGATTCAGGCACATCTCTCCTCTCAGTTTTATATATGCCTGAAATATTTGCTGTAAGAGAATGAAATAAATTTGCAGTGGGATCTTATATGTATGTCTTCAGACCCTGTCATCAGCTACCTGCTATTTTGCTAAGCATGTGATTTCTGTTCGTGTCTTAATGTCAGGCAGGAAGTGGCTATGAACACAGCCTTACAGCATCATAGGAAAAATGTTTCCTTTCAATGTCATTCTGCAGTTTTTATCCTGTCTGGGATGTACATCATACAAATCCTTCTTGATCACTGTTCTAACTTTTTTCTTTCCGTTCTCCTCCTAAAGATTTCCAGGTCTGGCTTCTTATCTTGCCCTGCAGCTCTGCTGCAATTTCCCGTAATATTCCAACCATATATCTTTCAATTCAGTACAAATTGGCAGTGCTGCTGCAGTCAGCATGCATATATCTTTCCTTTCTTCTGCCTTGGGCTGCTCCTCCTAACAGAATGTATTTCTACACCCTTTTCTGTCTATAGGAATACATCCTTTCCATAGACTTTGTTCTGGAAGTTAAGTAGTTCTGTCAGGTTTCCTTATTAGACCAGATCTCGCAGGCTGCAATTTATTTCTCGTTTCTTCTTAAATTCCCATACTTGAGTTCCTCCTATCTTGTTTATTATGTCTTTTGCATTCTTAGAGAAAGAATGGAAGGATTCCCATGCAATGTGTCGCTGTCTTCGAAATGATCATTCTTAACCCCATCTTTTTCACTTGATAGCCATGGCCTCATTATTTCTTTCTGGTTCAATAACAGTTATCCATCAGTGGCTTTTTCCCTGAGTAATGTAGGTCTCCTTTATATCCTTTTAAACCCTTTTATTTTATTTCAGATCCAATGTGTATGGTATCTGTGAATAGCTAATACCTGTCCTCTTCCTTTGACGCAAGTAGATATTTCCATATAGAAAGCTTAAACCAAAAAAGAAACAACCCCCCCACACACAACAAGTGTAGCTGTTTGAGCTACATTTCCCTTCACTTGCATTTGTAATTATTTCCTTCTTATTCTACCAGCCACATTTTCATCTGACAAAATGGCATTTTTTATAAAAACATATTTAATTGCCAGTTCCTGTCTCCCAGAACATCAGCAGCATTTCTGTAGTGTTGCTACAGAAAACGATTTCTGTGTGAGACACAAAATTTTTACTGTTCTTTGTGCTAGTGGATCATTAAAAAGCATTTGAAATGAGGCAAGGGTCAAAAGAGCACTTAGGCTTAGCTTGATCAAAAGCAGAAGCAAATCAGTAAAACCAGCATACGTGGTCAGGAGCAACAGCTAATGTATGTCTTAGCCAACTTCAGTGATCCTGCAGGAATATTGCACTTTAGGGTATCTGTAGACAACATCTGGTAGGTGTATGTCTTGTACTCTAGGAACAGGGTGGAAGATTTTATATAGGAGTGTCCCCATAAGGGCTCTGATTAAAATGGGAAAGTAAAAGCATCAAGCAGTGTAGTTAGAGTTTATTTCTCTTAGCTAACCTGGATCCCATGAACTGGCTGCCTTTCCAGCTCTGCCCCAAAAGGGATTTCAGTTGTTTTCACTGCAGCCAAGAGATCAGCATGAAGACAAGAACCTAGCCTTATACTGTGCTGTTCTTGGATTAGTTACTGCTCAGTGATCTTCATAATCTTACCTGTCCCCTTTGGAACTACTTCCCACTGTTAATGGTTCATTATTATTCTGTTGAAGGCCATGGAAACGACAGGCTCATTGTCTGGTTCAATTATTTATTATTTCACTGGTTTTTCTGGACAGGCATTGCCATCTTTCTTTTCATTAAGATTCTTGGTTTTAGTGTTGGCCTTAATGCACAAAGCTCATCCTAGGGCATATCCAGTAGTCATCTGTTCTGATTCCTTACATACGTATGTAGAGGCTTTCACAGGGGGCTAGGAGAAGATGGTTTGTGATGGTAGAGCTCTCACAACAGTTTTTCTGTGCTCTACTTGTGTTACTCCACTGGAATGAGAATGTGGGGGTTTTTTTCTATACCAACTTTTTGAGCTCTTTTTCCCCATCCAGTCCAGAGATGGGGAGAGATCTTGCAACAAAAATAGTTGCAAACATATCCTATCTGTGCAGCAAAGAGATCAGTGAGCTTGTGAAGCTCCATTTGACACACAGCAGTAGAGTAGGACACATGCTGTCATACATCTAAAAGTCGTAGTCTGAGGTTGTTATTTTATTTAGGCAATGGAAGTGTACGTGTGTTTAATAAAATGTATTTTAAATTATAATGTGAGTGCTACCGTGCTTTGTGGCAACTGAAACAGGAATCTCTGTTGGTTCCCTAAGTTGATTTCTGATGAAATGTTAGATAGAAACATAATTGCATAATCCATATAATTGCATGTTGCCTTCTCATATGCATTCAGATCTGATTAAAATAATCTCTTCTACCATCCTGTTTGTGTATTCGTAAAGGTCAGATGTATTATTAGGCTTGACTATTCATCTGCAGGATTTGGAGGACTTTTTGCAGCATCTGTAATGTGATACACACAGAAGCCTTTTTGCTTACAAAATGACACCTGCTGGTCTCAAGTCACAGGCACATTTTTTTCTTAACTACTCTGTTGCAAGTCGTGGTACCAAATCTAGTCCAGCCAGAGGACAAAGTTGTGGACCTGATTGGAAAACTGTGGCGTTGCCTTGACAATGTTCGATGTTGAAATGCTGTTGATCTTGAGTCAACTATCTTTTTTGACCTTTAAACTCACGTTTAAACATTTGGAACACTTACTGCAATAGTTGTTTATGGGGAAGTGTATATAATTCCCTTTATCTTTCCCTTCTCTTTAAACAAGTAGAACATAGTCCACAACACAATAAGTGCAGTATATTTGAATGCTATAGCTGTTTCCTCTGGGCCTCTGGCGCAGCTACAACTGACTAGCACCCTGACAGAGCAGCACTTTGACATGTAAACCTGCCAATAGTCACAGAAATGCCAGAACACTGTGTGAGAGGTGCGCCTTAAGGAATCTTGACAAATACCTTTCATGTTCCAGAGAAGGCGAAAGGAGACATTTTGTCTTTGAGAAGTGTAGTGACACAAAGATATTCTGAATATTTCATGTGGACTTATGCATCTAGATATAAGGGAACTGTATTGACAGTGGCCTTTGGATACCACATAAGGTATTGAAATTTTTACATCTAAGCTACATCCCTGCTTTAATATGGAAACTGGAGGAAATGGAAATGTGCAGTCCTGCAAGATACCAAACATGTGAAGCAACAGAGGTTTTGACTCAGGGCTGGGCCTGAGGAGGTCTGAATTTTGTTTCTGTAATAAAATATGTTAATTTTGATAATGATCTATAACAGATTCCCTATGTTATTTTAAACAAATAATTTTGTCATTCAATGCCAGACTGCTCTCTTTTTGTAAAGAGGCAAATATTATTGCAGTGCTGCTTGCATTTTGTACATTCTCCTCTGGTGTCTGTTCATGTTTTTTTTTTTAAATCAGAAGACCCATGGCTACTACTGCTTTTTGTACCTTTTTGTACCTTCTTAAAGGTTTGGTCAGAAGCTTCGCAAATTAGGTCAAGGTTGATTGTTACCTTAGAAAGGACATGAAAGCAGACTGAATTTTCTACCGAAGGTGAACTTCTAAGGGACTTTTCAGTAACACAGATCAACCGGGGGCTTTAGTTTTGTTCTCAGTGGCTCTTGCATAAGCAGAATCAATTAGCAGGTACCAGCAGCTGAATAATCTATGTGAAATGAGTTGGTGTTTTCATCCTGTTTTCTCTGTCTTGCAAGTTACCTTTTCCTTTTAATCAATAATGTTGAGGTTATTAGTGGTCTCTGGAAAAGCCAAGAATACAATAATGCTGAAAGTATGTGGGTGAGGTGAGAAAGGATGAATGATGGATGACATAGATATTCCTAGGCAGGCTTTGGTTGGCTTGTACTTTCACACCACCTATTTTGGTTATTCTATGAATGAATATACACACTGGTTTTGGGTTTGTTGTTTTTTATTTTTTAATAAATATTTTTAACAAAAAGAAATTCAGAATTCTGATCTTGGGTCAGTTGAAGTAAAACAGAATAATTACACTGAATTAATATGATACAACATTACCCTATCTTCTTGTAGTCAGAATCCTGTGGCTCTCTGGAGAAAAGAGTTCAGATAGAATCATAGAATCATAGAATCATTAAGGTTGGAAAAGACCTCAAGGATCATCAAGTCCAACCCAATACCACCTAACTCACTAAACAATGTCCCTAAGCACCATATCTACACGTTTCTTGAACACCACCAGGCATGGTTACTCCAATGGGCAGTCTGTTCCAATGCCTAGTCACTCTTTGAAGAAATTTTTTCTGATATCTAGCCTAAGCCTCCCCTGGCACAACTTGAGGCCATTTCCTCTTGTCCTATCACTTGTTACTTTAGAGAAGAGACCAGCACCCACCTCACTACAACCTCCTTTCAGGTAGTTGTAGAGAGTGATAAGGTCTCCTCTCAGCCTCCTCTTCTCTAGACTAA
>NW_010118898.1:0-1715 GCF_000699245.1 Pterocles gutturalis
CCCCCAGGGGACATCCTGGGGACACACTTGGCCATCAGCGCCCACCAGTGGCTGGACATCGTGAGTGGGGGACACTGGGGGACACCTGGAGACATGGGGGACATCCTGGGGGACATCCTGGAGGGGCATGTGGCCATCAGTGCCTGCCGGTGGCTGGACATCATGAGTGGGGGACACCTGGGGACATCCTGGGGACATGGGGGGACATCCTGGGGGGACATGGGGACATCCTGGGGACACCTGAGGGAAATCCCGGGGGACATCCTGGGGACACTGGGGGACATCCTGGGGACGTGGGGGGACATCCTGGGGACGCCAGGGACACAAGGACATCTTAGGGACACCCGAGGACATCCCGGGGACATGGGGACGCCACAGTTTCCTCAAAGTGTCACAGAGCCACCACGGTGTCCCCAAAGGGACTCAGAATGGCAGCAGGTGCCACCCTGGTGTCACCAAGGGGACATGGGGACATCCCAGGGTCCCCAAGGGGACCAAGAGCCAGCTCAAGGGGACACAGAGCCACCCTGCTGTCCCCAAGTGTCCCCAAAGCCACCATGGAGGTTCCCAACCTCCCAGATGTCCCCACGTGTCCTCAAAGCCACCCTAGATGTTCCCAAGGGGATCAAGGAGGTCCCCTGTCCCCCCAATTGTCCTCAAAGCCACTGTTGGTTGTCCCCAAGCCCTTCCAGATGTCCCCAAGCTCCACCACGGAGGTCCCCAGTCCCCCCAGATGTCCCCAACTGTCCCCAAAGCCACCCTAGATGTCCCCAAGGGGATTAAGGAGGTCCCCAGTCCCCCCAGATGTCCCCAACTGTCCCCAAAGCCACCCTAGATGTCCCCAAGGGGATTAAGGAGGTCCCCAGTCCCCCCAGATGTCCCCAACTGTCCCCAAAGCCACCCTAGATGTCCCCAAGGGGATTAAGGAGGGCCCCAGTCCCCCCAGATGTCCCCAACTGTCCCCAAAGCCACCCTAGATGTCCCCAAGTGTCCCTAGAGCTGCCATGGAGGTCCCCAATCTCCCAGATGTCCCCAAGTGTCCCCAAAGCCACCTCAGATGTCCCCACGGGGATCAAGGAGGTCCACAGTCCCCCCAGCTGTCCCCAAGTGTCCCCAAAGCTATCACAGAGATTCCCAGTTCCCCCCTAGCTGTCCCCAAGTGTCCCCACCCCCACCGTGGGATTGTCCCCAACATTGTCCCCAACGTTGTCCCCGCAGCCCGAGCGCTGGAACAAGATCAAGCTGGTGGTGACGCGGGAGGAGGTGGAGGTGGCCTATCAGGAGGCCGTGATCAACATGGCCACCCTCAACCGCACCGGTGGGTGACCTCTGGGGACACGGGGGACACCAGCGGTGACACCAGCGGTGACACCAGCGCGTCCCCAACCCACAGCACGGGGCGGGAAGGGGACGTCGGGGACACGCTGGGGACACGTTGTGGTCAACGTGGTGACGCTCAACCGCCCCGGTGGGGGACAGGGGACATTTGGGGACAGTGGTGATGTCATTGGTGATGTCATCGCCCTCAACTGAACCAGTGGATGTCACCAGGGGGGGAGGGGACATTTGGGGACATTTTTTTTCCAAGATGGCGCCACTCAACCCCACTTGTAGATGTCACGGACTGGGGAGGGGAGATTTGGGCCATTTTGGGGCCACTGATGATGTCACTGATGATGTCATCATGTCCCCCACACAGTGGTGGGTCCCCAGGG
>NW_010118899.1:0-211 GCF_000699245.1 Pterocles gutturalis
CTTGCTCATTTTTCACTCTTACCAACACTCGTACTTTTCCTTTTCCATTTGTCTGCTGGGGGTCGGTGTTCCTCTCCGCAAAGTGCAGTTAGTTTTAGATCTGTTCAAATACCAGAGAATGAAATACAGATGAGAGATCAAATATTTTTTCAACTAATGACTCTGAGGATAATTTTTATGGTTTTTATTCAGAGCTATGATTCAGAATGAC
>NW_010118899.1:281-1273 GCF_000699245.1 Pterocles gutturalis
ATTGGTTGCCCGTTCATTCATGAAGTTCTCCCTCTCGTTTTCTTAAGGCAGGAAAACTTGCTATTGATAGAGGCTGGGCGATCAATGTGGGTAAGTACAGATGTAGTGCATCAAGCAATACTTGAAATAATGTGTTTGAAATAATATTATTTTCATTTAGTATGATGTGTGTTTTGTTTATAACAACAGAAAGTGACAGGGTTGTGTTTAACTAAAACTCTAAAGAAAGAAAAATGGAAAAAGTAATGGACTTGTTTCTCATCCACTGTCACCCATATTGCAGTTTTATAACTAAATATATCAATTTTCTTAAATAAAAAAAACTGGGTAAAGATATGATATATATATATATATATGAGGAAAAGTGTTTGTATTGAAGTGGTGTGAAAAAATTAAGGAAAAAATGTTTAGAGTAGATATAAATATTTAAATGAAATCTTTGTTTTCATTAAATTATCAGATAATTTTCCTAGATCTTATCATCAGCTAATTTATGTATTATAGCAGACCAAGGGATTGGCTGATACGCTGGAGAGCAGGGCTGTACCAGTTAGTGTCTATTTTTGTCTGTGCGGTTTTTCCTGAAAAGGCTTGAACAAGTGATGAAGAATATAGTGAATATAAATCTGCTCTCCTGCTCCTAGCAAATAGCAACGAGTGACCAGTAAACTACTGAAGCAATGTTTTCTGTCACATAAGACTGAGCTTGTTGTTTTCATAGAGCTCATAAATTCTGGGATTTTCCATTATTTCTTAGACACATCTACAAAGTGAGTATCCAATATTTAAAAACTAAATAGACATTAAAAACCAACCCAAAAGCCTGTCGTATTTACAGATATATAAAGTGAGCTTGTAAGTTTGTTGCTTAGATATTTGTGGCAGGCTTCTCAGTAAAAGGTTCTGGTTTATTACATAAAAACATGTTTGGGGAGGTCTAAGTACTTTTTTCACCTGGAGTCTGTTTTTTCATGTCTGAGTGTTTGCAAAAG
>NW_010118900.1:0-223 GCF_000699245.1 Pterocles gutturalis
CGGCCACCTATGGCCACCCCAAGGATGGTCACCCATCAGGCAGGGTGGGGGGCCACTTACGGGAGCACCACGGGCACCAGTGGGACCAGCAGGACCGGGAGGACCAGCTTCACCCTGGAAAAGGGTGGGGGGGAAGCAAAAAACCAAGAAAATTAGGGCTGTGGCGACGGGGTGGCAGTGGGTACCAGGGACACTTCTGTCCCCCGTGCAGCATCCGGCCCGG
>NW_010118900.1:265-526 GCF_000699245.1 Pterocles gutturalis
AGGAGCACCAGCGGGGCCGGGGGGGCCGATGGGGCCGGTCAGACCTCGGAGACCGTCTTTGCCAGGAGCGCCGTCAGCACCTTTGGGACCGGGGTCGCCCTGGGAGGGGGAGATGATGGCAGGTCACCGGGCGGGTCCCCTCCTGGAGGGGGTCACCCCCACTTTCCTCTCCCCTTTGCACAGCAGCACCAAGGGACCCCCAGTTCTTCATCCTCCCTGGGAGAGGGTGGGACCATCCTCCTCCTCCCGGTTCCAGGGCTG
>NW_010118900.1:579-799 GCF_000699245.1 Pterocles gutturalis
GCATCCCCTCCCATGGGGGGCTGCCACACACCCACCTTGATTTTGGGGGGCACATCCAGCCCCGAGGGGACAACAGGTGACCCACCGGGGCCGGGACAGGGATGTTCAGGAGCAGAGGACCAAAATGGGGACATCGAGATTTTGGGGGACACCAAGATTTGGGGGGACACCTACTCTGTCACCCTTGGCGCCTGGCAGGCCGGCAGCACCACGCTCTCCG
>NW_010118901.1:0-5120 GCF_000699245.1 Pterocles gutturalis
ATAGGGGTGCTCCACGCAGCGGTGTCGGTGCTGAGCACCAGCCGTGCCTGCTGGCACTGCCCTCCTGGCCAGCTGTGGGCCGTGGCAGGTCACCCCAGCCAGCATTGCACTGGCATTGCAGTGGCATTGCACTGGCATCGCTGGGGCTCAGCTGGCAGATGCACACCAGGGTCCACCAGATGAGCCTTCAGCCTCATTGGGGTAATATGGTTATTTTCAGTTCCCTTTGATTGATGGAGAGACAGGCTTCCAATTTTTCCATCTTTCCATCCATCTCAGGGGCTTCAGCACTAAAGCCAGGGCTATATTCTAAGGGGAAAGCTGGGTGCCTGGGATGGTGAGAGGGTCTAGCCCACACATTGCAGCGGTGGCAGCAACAAGAGCAGAGAGCATCCCCCCACTGCAGTAACTGCAACCCTCCCCATCCACCCCTGCCCCAAGCTGCCACCGTCACTCCCCCTAAACTATACCCTAGGGGCAAGTATTTCCCTGTAGTTTGTGTAAAGGCTTGGAGGACACCTGGCCAGGCAGTGACAAAGGTGTCCTGTCCCCAGCACCCTGCAGGGGTCCCTGGGCAAGAAGGGAGCAATGCCACAGCTCCCAGAGAGACGCAGGGCTGGGGTGCGTGTTCAGCATCCTCCCCAGCACCTGCTGAGGACGGGCTGTGAGCTGGAAATGGCTCCTCTGGGCACACTGGTGCTAAATCCCCAGGGGATGCTGCAAATGGGTGTGCAAGAGGGTAGGAGATGGACAGGTGACTGTCCTCCCCCGGGCAGGGAGGAGGTGACAAGCCCCCAGCTCCACCTTTATCTTCCCGATGAGTCTTGGGCACAGTCAGGGCAATTGTCCCCAGTCCCAGCACAGGCAGCACCGCTCCTTTGTATTCCGGGAGCAGCTCTCAGAGCCAGGGATCCCCAGGGCTGGTGCTTGCAGCAGGGACCAGCGCATGATCGGGGCCAGCTCAGTAAAGCAGCTTTGGAAATTAGCCGAAAAATGTGGGACGTCAGAGCTGCTCAGGCTTTTTGGTCAGATGTGGTGAATAGTTTCAGCTGAGGAACACAAGAGGAGGCAGAATTTCTGAATATTTTTATGTTTCACTGTGAAGCAATTATTTTTCATTGCCAAATAGATCTAATTTTTTATAGGTTCCCCTAGATATGACCCAAACCGAGCTTTTTCCCCTTGATCTCTCATGTCAGCTGCTATTTCATACCTCTGCTTATTCCTTCTGCTCTGTGCCCACGGCCTGGATGCTGTCGGGATAGGACACCCGTCACAGTGCCCTTCCCTGTCCCCACTCCCACTGTCCCTGCCAGCTGTTGCAGGTGGCCGTAACATCGCTGCTGGCAGGGTCAGCACTTATCAGGGCAAGAAACAGCTGAGTGGGGTCTTTCTGGACCCAGGAATAAGCACTGGTATTTAGACAGGATGCAAAAGTGGCAGTCACTGCTTTAGCTGCCTTGGCCCAATCCCGAGTGCCGTTTGTTGGTGCTTGGTGGAGGTTTCCTTGGGGAAGAGCTGAGGATGCTCCCCCCATCGCGGGGGGCTGCAGGGATGCTGCCCACTGTTGCAGGGCAGCTGTGCTTGCCTGCAGGGCTGCAACTTGCACAGCACCGGGGCAGCCGCCTCACCCAGGCTGCTTATCGGGCCGGCAGCACACCCTCATCTTCGGCATCGCTTGAAAACACCATGGTATTTTTATAACGGGGAGTGAGCACAGAGGGCTGCTATCAGTGGGCGATGAGCTCCATCTCTGGAAGAAGGGCAGCACGAGGCTGAGGAAGGTTTGAGGAGTGTCTGAGAGCTATTTTGAGCTCCACAGGGCAGGTGTAGGTCTGTGAGTCACCCTTCATGGGGACACGCTGGGTTAGTCTTCTGCTGACACATCTTAAATGGCATTAAACAATTATTTTATTTAAAGTGAGCGTAAAGGGGTGGGGAGTGGTGGGGAGGCTGCAGACAGCAAGGTCTGGGCAATTTTCCTTTAAAAATAGCAATATTTGCAGCAGGACCGGGGCGAGCAGCTCACAGGGGTATGTTGGGCAGGGGGCACTCCTGCAAGTTTCTCTGACGGTGGGCTCAGGGTTAGAATGGGGCAAAGAATGCAAAAAAAGGTCCACGACTGTGTTCAGGCTCCTCCTCTGTTTGCTTGCCTCGAATATTCACACAAGCAAGGTTCCTGGCAGAAATGTTTGTGGAAATGCAAAAGTTGCAGAAGTGTCATGGAAGGCAAATTTCGAGGTCGTGGCTGTCTCGTGAACCCCGGGCTGACGGCTTGGCTCACCTGCACTGGGCAGAGCCACCACAGTCCCACCGGGGCCTCCAAGCTAAGCCAGGTCCCACAAGCAATTACTCCCAGGAGTGGCTTCTGTCCGAGCTTCAGCCTGAGCATCAACAGAAATTGCCCAGCAAACCCCTTCAGGAAATACATGCCTCAAAAAATAATGGTGGCTCTGGATGATGCACCAAAGGTGCGAGAGGAGCAGCGCCCTGCAGAGAAGCGGCTGTGGAAAGGCACCAGCAGTGCAGAAACACACGGATCCTGGCTCCAAACAGCTGAAGGGTCTGCGGGGCCAGACCAGACTTTCTGTCCCAAAATGGTGCCAGCCACTGGAGGGACTCCGGCTGCATCCCTGTGGTACCAGGAGCCCCAGTGCTGAGGAGCAGATGGGGACCATCACCATGGGCTCAAGCCCTCTGAGTCCCCAGCACCAAGGTGTCCCTGCGGGCTCAGCCAGTGCTGGCATCTCCTGTTGGGGAGAGAACTGGAGGTGAGGAATGGGTAATACTGTGTGCCTGCTGCCGTGGGTCACCATGCTCGGACCATCTCCTCTGCGATGATGCTCTGGGAGCCCTGTCACCTTCTCCCTCTCTGGACATCCAAGCTGGTTTGACACCCCGATTTTCATCACAGCCTGACACACCTCTGACCTTGCCCATCCCGCCCCAGGCTGCCCAAGGCAGCACCTTCCCCACGGCTTTGCCCATCCACCCTAAAACTCATCTGCCAGGGTGGGTGGCTCAGCTCCTGCCACCGAGCACAAGGCACCCAAACCCACCAGTGTGGGACTAGCGGGCACCTTTCACCTGCCTCTGCACAGGAAACCTGTCCCCGCCATGGGTGTGTGCAAGATTTTATAGGCGATAACCCCTGGGAAAATGGGAAACGCAAGGAGAGCCGTACACTCAGCTTCCTGGCATGGCCCAACGCTCTGGTTAGGAGAGCCAATGTCAACAGAGAGACCTGAAGGAAGGAGCAAAACCAAATACATGGGCACTTCCCTGAACAAGAGCTGTAAAACCTGCGCAAACCTGAACAAGTGCCACAACAGTCTTTTATACGGTCAGAATCAATAGTCGAGCCCACTTGACGTGTTTGCTGACACATAAACGACAGCCACCACACCACGTTTATGGCTGAGCTCAGGGCCCGGCTCCTCCCGCCCTGCTCAGCCACTTCTCTCCCACTCTGCTCCCGGGGAGGCTCATCCCTTTGCTGCATGGTCCCCAAGCCTTGATGCCCCAGGATAAGAAGCTGCTGGGATCCTCTCCAGCATGCCAGCCAGCCCACTGCTTCCAGTCAGCTGGGCAAGTCCTGCATCCCATCCCATCACCAAAATGTCAGGGTCCAGCCCGCTGCCCCCATGAAAAGCAGCAGCTCAGCCTGGGAAGAGGTGTGACTGATGCTAACACGACCCAAGGAAATTTGTCCATGGGCAGGGTGTCAGGGTAATGGATTAGGCAACAGTGGGGGGCTCAGCAGAAGGCATAAAATAACAACCACCCCACAGAGAAAAGCCCTGGCCACGCTGCAGGTCCCCATCTAGCAAGCTGCGTGGCCTCTCGCTTGCAGCCGCTGTGGTTCATGAGCAGGATCAGGTCCTGCCCCAGGGACAGGCAGGCTCAGCCCGGTCTAGGAGCCCTGGCATGGAGGAGCGGAGACAGCACCCATGGGTGCCAGGGGGATCCAGCCAGCGACAGCCAGGGAAAGGTGGCACAGGGAAATGAAGGGTAGAATAAGGAGGCAGAAGGGGAAAGGGGACAGCCAGGCTTCAGATCCACCACCCTGGCTGCTCCCCTGCCTGGAGCCTGCTGCCTTCAAGGACTAAACGGTGGTGGGACAGAGGTGGTGGCTTTGCCACCGCACGGACATACTGGTGTAAGCAGAGTGGGGTGCTGCCCGCAGCTCCATCTGTGGGTGTGCGCCTGGGGACTGTCACCGTCTGGGAGAAATCGCTGCTGACCTGGGTGTTTCCCTGCTACAGGCATTAAAACCGGTGTGGAAACAGAGGGGTGAAGGGAGGTTTCATGGGGTGATGCACAGTTCAGACCCAGCCTGCCCTCGATGCTGCTCCTGGCCCTGCATGGGCACGCTGGGCATCTGTCCCTGTCGCCAGCGCTCCCCTCCCTGGGGACAGAGCCTGGACCTGCTGGTCACTCCCCATCCCTGACCCATCAGGAGCCTTCTGGAAGCTGCTGGCAGCTGTGTGCACTCCAAATGAATTCAAATGAACCCCAGGCAGTCCAGGGTGGGAGCAGAGGCTTGTGGAGACACGGCGGGAATGGTTTAAGAATGGTTTAGGAATGGTTTAAGAATGGTTTAGGAATGGTTTTGTTCCATTAGACTTCAAGATGGTGCCTGGGGTCCGACATCTCTGGAGGGCAGGAGCGAGCTCTCTCCTCCTTGGCACAGTGAAAGCAGAGGCAGGCTCTGTGGGAGGAAAGCCATCCAAGGAGGAAGGAAAGTGCAGGAAAAAGGGTGTTTCAGATGGGCTTGGCCCTGCAGTCGGTTCCTCCAGGCACAGAGGCTGAGCGAGGCCACGCTCGCTCCTCGCCTGGGTTGGGGCACGGCCGTGCAACGCAGGGCTGCATTGCAAAGGTGCCCGGTTCTCCCATTCAGCATCCAATTCATTGCTCGGTGCCTCTGAAAACCCGGTGAAGTGCCACCCTAATCCCTCACCTAATTTTCCTCCTCCAGGCTAAGCAGGGCCACACATGCCAGCACACACTCCCTGCAGAGGAGGAAAATCCCTGCACCCAGCAGCCATCGTGCTGCCTCTGGACCGGGGCCAAACGAGTCAACACCCGAGTGTCGCAGCAGCTTCACCTCCACAAAAAAA
>NW_010118901.1:5133-20714 GCF_000699245.1 Pterocles gutturalis
AAAAAGCAGAGAGTGAAGTGCTGTGGTGGCAGAGGGGGGTTTCTTGTAGCCTGGCAGTTGGAAAATCCCTGTCCTTCCTGCTGGGCTTGCCTTGGCCGGGCTGCAGTGCAAGGCACTAGCCAAATCTCGGGCTGCCTGGGACACGGAGGCTCCTGGATCCCCACTGACAGCACCAACGTCCACAATTGATTAAGAAATCTCAGCCCTGAGAGCTTTCCAGATCCCAGTTGGGAGAGGATGGGGAGAGGAGGGCGCTGGCACAGAGCAGGCAGGTTCTGCGGGAGAGCTCCAGCAGCGATGTCGATGTCCCCGAGCGGTTTGAACATCGGAGCTGCTCCCCGGCTCTGCGGGACACGAAGCTCGGCGCTGCCCGAAGATGGGAGTGCCCGGGGTGCAGCTCCTGCCTGCTGCCCTGCTTCCTCCTCCCTGCTCCTGTCCCCACATGTTGTCACGGTGGCTGGGAAGGGAGACAAAGGTTGTTTCTCAAGGATAGAGTGTTCTGGGTATTTATACAGAAACATTTTAAAGCGAAAGCGGCGGGGAGAGGGAGTCAGACCCGTTTCCGCTGTTAAACACCCCCAGGACCATTTGGTGGAGCAGCCTCCAGAGCTGCATGCGTGGTTGGGCCCCTCCTGCCCCGCAGAAATGCAGCAGCAGGCCAAAGGCCAGGGTGAGGGCACCTCACAAAGGTGGCCCCACCGGCCGTGGCGCACAAACCTGGAGCCACCTTATAATTCCCCTCCGGGTAATGGCCAGAACCCTTTAAAACCCGCAGCTCCGTGGCACAGACCCCTGCTCCCCACCAAATCTCATTGTGACCAGCATTAAGGGATTAGCCGGTCCCTGCCGCCACGCCGCAGCCAGCTCCGGGCATGGCTCGTGTCCCGCAGGCCGTGGGGGGCTCGCCGGCTGGACAGCCCCATGCCCCATCCCAGGGCGAGACTCCCCTAAATCTGCCCGCAGAGCTGAGTGCCCCCGGAAGATGAATGGCAGCAGACACGACCTGCTCCAGGAAACACCAGGTACCCCCGCGCTCCCCCGGCACTTGCAGTGGGGAGAGGTTATGTGAACGGAGGGCACTGGCAGCCCCGCCGCGGGGGCTATGCTGGGGGTTGGGAGCAGCCGAAATATGCTTATCCCCCACCTACTGCTGGTGTCAGCCTAAGGGGACCCCCAAGTCTCTGGTTTCTGCTTTGCTGTGTGGCCGTGTGGAGAGAACATGCCTGATGGTGGGTGGCAATGGCTGATGTCCCCGAGCTCGGTTCTGAGGCTCTCGATAAAAAATGCAGCCAGCACGGGGGAGCAGGGGCTGTGACTCCCTGGGGCAAGAGGTGCTGGAGCCGGGCTGGCATCCCACAGATGCCCTGGTGACTGCCTGCGCCATTTGGGAAATTCACCATTCTCAGCACAGTTCCCAGTGGCATCACTGCCGTGTGCTGCAGCCTCAGCAGCCTGGGGACAGATCCTGCCCGCTCGCAGCACAGCCTCAGCTCCTGCCCCGATTGCTGCTGGCTCCTTCACCAAAGAGCTCTGCACCGGGACTTACCCAGCCCTCGTAAAGAAAGCTTAAAAGCAGCTACGAGAAGAACACTTTCAATGCAAACCTTATCGGTTGCACAGAGCTTTTACTAGAAAGCTTTCTCTGATCTCCCTCCATGGCCCCCTCCAGCGCAGGTCCCCCAGCAGCCAGCCCTGTGCTCAGCCCCCGGCCCCAGCCCACCCAGGGACCCTGGCCACAGAGGCGAGGCAGCGAGGAGGCTGGGCTCAGGGTGCTGCAGGGGGTTTGCAGGCACTCAGACATGTCTGGTTCATCCCAAGCTCGGGACTGCTGCACCTTGCAGAACCTCATCCACAAAACACCCCGAGAGCCTCCACTCGACCCTGGGGCACAGCAAAAATTCTGGGGCTCCTCTTGCTTGAGCAATTCCCCCCAAGCAGGGTTTCTCTTTCTTTTTTCTGGCGGTGAGGTTCATGTCTCCTGGTGCAGCCTGCATCCCGAGCCACCATCCCATGGGATGAGCTCCCCGCTCCAGTACTGCACTGGGAGCCACGTGCTGGGAGCTGCTCCCACCAAATGCCTGCACTCTTTATCAGATGGCGATTGATTTAGAAAAGTTCATGGCTTCAGCGTTCCATGATACGTGTACCAGAAATGGTTCATTTCCTCCAATGATGTAGTTTATGGTCATCATAATATATTTTAATTTCTTTATGACACAAAAGGCCAACGGCACCAGGCCTTGCAGGAGTGTAAAGGGACAAAAATAGCGTTATCCTGTCTTGGAGACATAGGTCAAATACTCAGAGGCTAATTATCAGTTTGCCATGTTGTTCGTTAGCTGAGAGCCAGGCAGTTGGCAGCCAGGCAGTATCCTGGGCATGGGTTTGTGGGACTGTGGAGATGTGTGATCCCCTCCCCTTGCTGTGCCCCACACACCAAACCTCACATGTAGAAAGCTCCAACGTGCCTGTACCTTGCTTTCTGCCGTGTTTTTGTTTCTGTGGCAGTGGACAGGATGGTTGTGTTGCACAGGAGGGTGCTGTGGTGGCTACGGGCGCAGGGCTGTGAAGCTGCTGTGCCGGTGGAGCTCCTGGGTAGTTTTGGTCCCACTCACCCCGCTGGCACTTGCTGTGCTCTGGCCATCGAGGACACTGGGGACAAGACAGGCTATTCAGGCACTCTGCACACTCCTGCGGAGAAAAAGCATTTTGCATTAACTTTTTCCTTCTGACTCTAGAAACCAGAATCTCTCAAATTTTAACTTACCATCCTTTTTTTTTTTTTCCCTATTTTTTCTCCCTGCCCAGCCTACCTTTCCCAGTTCAGTCCTGACCAGTGCTCGCACCTACGGCAGCCTTCCCCCTTCCTTGTGCTGCCTCCCGTCACACACACATATGACCCTTTGCTGAGATGCTCCCCCAAAAGCTCTTTTTGACCTTTTTTCACTTTGCCAGCCAGACAGGGGAAGGAGGAGGGCATCTGGAGCAGCCCACGGCTGTCAGATTCAGGAAGATGCTTTTTGCCCTTGAAGAGCCCTTGATTTGCCCTCCTCCAGGGACACGAGCTCAGACTGTCCCCCCCACCCCACCCTCACCCTGATACAGCTCTCCCTCCACACCCCCAGCAGCTTTGCAGTCTTTTGCCTTAATTTCTAGCAACAGCTGATTCAGAAAGCCCCAGCACTGACTGGAGGTCCCCTCCAGCAGGGATGTGTGCTAATGCATCCACCTTTGCAAAAAGATAAAATAAATACAAAAAAAGGTAAAACTTGCTTTGTAACCTTTGTTGATTTTGGCTGTTCTCTTCCTCCACCTATTGCTCCACCAGCTGGAATGATTCAGGGGCTGTTTCATGTGCGTAGAATGAAAGTGTAAAGTCGATGAAACCTAAAAGCCCTGCAAACAGCTGGCAAGGGTGCAGGGAGAAACCTGCCTGCCTGCCAGACTGCAAGCTCATAGGGATTTTTTCCTGGGAAGCTGCATGATTTCTTCAGTTCCAAAAGGGTCATATTCACCTACTAAACAACTTCTCTCCAGGTCCAGACGTGGGCTCCTGAGATCCCTGCCACACTAAACACGTGAGCTGGGGAGGGATGGAAGGCAATAAGCACTTGTTGCTGGCAACAAACCCTCTCTCCAGTGCTGCTGCTTCCCTGCAGCTTCTGGTCCCCCATTTAAATGTGGCTTTAAACTGCTGGATTCAAGCTGAGCATCTGCCAGCATAGACAGTGAATCTGGAAGAGCATGTGGCAAAGTCAGAGCTTTTATGGATTTTCTCCCAAATAGGCAGGAGGGTGTTTTGCTGGAAAGCGTCCGGGGCTCCACTGGGTTGGGGTTGGATGGAGTGCAATGCCCACAGCAGAGGAGTTTAGGTGGGCAAGGGGGATCAGTGGTGGGAGCTGTATCTTGGGCCAAGTTCAGCCTGCAGTGTAATGGAAGAAGATTAATTTAACAGTTCCTCTTCCCTGCTTGGTGCTGGGCTCATTGCATGATTTCCAGAGTCACAAGTGCTGATCTGCGGGTCCCAGAGGACAGATGCTGTCTCGAGGGCTGCAATGCATCCAGAGTGGTTGCAAATACACACCAGCAAATGCACTGGTGTTTGGGAGTGCAGCTGCCCTTCCGAGAACACCTCCAACTCACTGTCCCTGCAAAACAGCTCCCAAGAGTACTAACAATTACTTCCTCGAGTGTTCAGAGCCTTTATTAGGCAGGATAATAAACCCCTTTCTGGTCCTGGGATGAAAGGCATGCCCAGTGTTATCACTAGAGCAGTATATGCTGAAACTGTCTGTCTGTCCCCATGTTTGCAGTTCTTTCCCTGCTGCTGGAGCACAGCAGCTATTTATTTTAGCTCCATTAATTGCCTCCAGCTCCAACATCCACCCCAGCTTTGGCTGAAATGCACATGTTGCTTTTGGAGAGGAGTTCAAGCAGAGCCTGCTGCCTCCTTTGAAGTGTCTCTTCCCCGTGCCCAAAAACTGCCTTGACTCTCCATCCGCTGATTTTATGGCCTGGAGGCCTGGACAGTTCTGGTTGGTTTGGCCACTTTTTGATAACTTTGGCATCGGTGAGAAATAGGCTGGTCTTAGAGTGAAGCTGCCTCTGTCACCCTTAGCTGTGCTGGGGAGCCCAGGGTGCCACCGATGTCACAGGCTCACCAGTGTCCAGGGTCTGCTCAGGCATCACCTGTGCTGGGCATTGCCCCCAGCTCCAAACAGCATCTGTCCCAACCACAGCGACAGGCGCTCCAGTGCTGGGGAAAATAAATCACCAAGAGCGATGTGTTGTTGAACAGGTCCCCCAGGCACGGGTCTGACACATGGCTGCAGTCACTGCCTGCCTCTCGGGGCTGGATCTCTCTGATCCACCTCCCTGGATGGAGGTAGTGGACCTTTCTGGTTCACCTCCACAAAGTGTTTTGCTGGTGTAGAGGCACATTGTGTGTGGCTGGCAAGGGGAAACAGACCCTGAGCAACTTCTGCTGAATCATTAGTTTTCCTGGAGACTTCTCCCTGCTCCTGGGGACATTCTGGGGACAGACACGAGAGCAGACCCCCATCTGTGTGTCTGTCATATGACTGTCCAGAGCAAAGGCAAAGATCTGCCGCTCGCACCAGGGGCTTGTTTCATCTGCACTGACCTGCAGCCCCCCAGCCCCTGCCAAATTCCTTGGAGCTGCTGATTAACACACTGACAACTCTGCTCCGGAGTCACGGCATGCTGAGGCAGGAGGCAAAGGGGTTTGACAGTGTGGCCTAAATATCCCTGTTTACAAAAGTCTGACAAAACACCAGCCCTTGGCTTTATCTTTCCCATTTGGAAATAGCCACAGAGCAAATATACTTAAGGCATGAAGGGAGGGGGATTTATATTGACTTTAGAAAAAGCTGTTCTTTAAAAACAGGAAAAAAAGCTCATCCTCGAGCTGTGCAGACTGGCTGCTAGACTCACAAGTCCTGTGCAGAGGCTTAAAGCCTGCCTGCTAATCTGGAGTAGTTCTGTGTGAGCAAGTCATGCAGTAAACTGCTCTCTGTTAATTTTTTAATGCAGAATAAACAGGTTAAGAAATGATTAGCATGAGAATAAGTTGAGCTTAATCAGGAGAACCAGAAAAGATGAGAGGGAAGAGGCAAATTGGAGTTATCAGTTAACCATATGGAGCAGCTCTGCCTCCACAACCTCATGTTTTCTCTCGTTTTCCATCCCCACTAAAGTTGCCCTTTTTTTTCCCACTTCCCTAACTTAAATGTTGAGCTAAAATTGCTGGTATAAGCACAATGGAAGCCCTTGTTTCTCCTTCTCATTTTCTACCTGCAATGGCTGCCCAAAAGAATTGCAGGTGATAAGGCTCCTACCTGGTTATTCCCGATGGTCCTTCCCATTCCACGTGGAGAAAGGGAGATGCTGCCATTAAGGTTGAAAGCCGCAAAATCCGCTTTGTGCAAGTGCAAGTGCTCTGCTCAGGTGCAAAAGTTTCAGCTTGATCCCAGCAGATCTGGGGACTGAGCAGAGGCATCCGTGGGCAAGGGGAAGAGCAGCCCTCGGGACTGCTTGGACTGGAGTTTGGTCAGTGGTCGGAGATCTATATTCTCAGATAGGCAGGACTTTGTCCACAAACTGGAATTTGAAATTTCAAAGGGGAAAAGAAAAAAAAAGGCAGAAGGGACCTTTGCATGTGTGGAGATGACTACACTGGTGACATTCCCCTGGGACGTTTGATCTTTGTCTTGTAACTCGGCTCCGTGCTTCCCCACAGCTCACTGGGCAAAATGGTGGTGGGCTCAGCAGGGTCCCTGATGTTGTTCAGAGCTTTCCTGCTCTGGAGAGGTTTCAGACCCTAAGCCCATCACTGCTTCACTTTCATGCCAAGGAAAAGCCACTCCAGCCCCACAGTGGCCTCAGAGATGCCAATGACATGGCAGGAGTGATCTGGAGTTGGGGCTGCAAGGGACAGCGGTGACATTGCTGATGAGACGAGGCTGGTCCTGCTGGCTCTGGGCACTGGAATTTCTGCCAAGGATTTTGTGAGAGTGCAGAGCTGTGAGAGGGAAAATCCAAGGGCCCTGGGCTCCCAGATGCAGTCAGAAAGTTCAGAAAGTCCACAGGTGACCCTAGATGGGGGTTTTGGCCGGTGCACTGGAGGGCAGGGCTGCTGTCCCGCAGCAGGCTGGAGAAATGGGCCGGCAGGAACTGGCAGGAATTTTTTTCATTAAAAAAATGAATTGAGAGAGGCTCAGACAGTGTCTTAAGAAAAAAACACCACGAGGACAGTCAAGCATTAGTGCCGGTGGCCTACAGAGGTTGTGCAGTCTCCATCCTTGGAGGTGTTCAAGACCCAACCGGATAAAGCCCCGAGCAACCCACGCTGCTCTGTGGCTGGCCCCGGAGGTCGAAACAGACGTCCTGTCCAACCTCAGTTATCCTTTGATCCTATGAAACCCTGTTCGACTCACTTGACATGAAGAGCTAGCAAGCGCGGTAGCTGATGGCATCCTTATCATAAAAGCTCTATGATATACTCTGTTTCTGATCCTCACTTACTGAGAAGCATGGATCTTATTTTCAGAGAATCCCTTCTTGCTTTGGATGAATTTGCCAGTCAGAGATCTATAGATGAAGCAGAAATAGAGTCACGATGTGCCAGTGTGGGAAAGGATTTACTGCTCAACAGATAAAAATTAAATAATCACTTGGCACAGAACACTTCATGCCCCAGGGCTGTCATGGTCTCCTTTGCAGCCATCTCCTGGTGTAGGAAACTGTGGGTGGAGGGCACAGAAAGGAGGACAGGAGGAGAGAGGAGAGGGCCTGAAATCTGTCCCTGAGCACCTGGTCTGGGACAGATTTTGCCTGCCAGCAGGGGTTTGCTAGCTTCAAATTGTCTCTCTCTGGAATAAAAACGACAAAACATCTTCTGTAGGACAGATGTGTTTGAACCAGCCCCAAACCCAGCTACTGACCTGAACATCTCCATCCTAAACCAGCTGCAGAGGACCTGTGGGCTAGTACAAGCCATGACTATGCTGGCAAGCTGTCCCAAAGCCACTACACAGGGATGTCAGGGGAGGCATGGACTGCCCAGGCAGAACATCCCCAGGGAGACATCCACATCCCGCAGCACACCGTGCCCAGAGTGCAGCTGACACATTTCCATCCCAAGCCTATCTCCAGGGCAAAGGAAGCATGGGGTGTCCTTGGCTGATTTGGTCATCAACCTCCACACCGAGACAAGGGATTTGGGATGGGGCACCAGCGATAGATAGAGGACACGATAGTGAGAAAACGACAGTCAATGCAACCCCAGGGCGGAAAGTGCCACATCCCACTGACAGCCCTGGCCTCGTGAGCCACCTAATGCTCTCCAAACTTCCCCACTCCTTATCTGCTGCTCTCCTGCACATGCTGCCTCTCCAATTTCTATTCCTGGCCCTCTTAATCCTTCCTGCCCAGGAGCAAACGGCCTTTGCAGCCTTCCTTGCTCAGCAGGCTATTGAAGCAAAAGGTTTGTTTTGCTGAGCAGAGCAAAACACCCCATGCTTTTACGATATTTTACTAGACGCTGTGGCAAATCCTGCACATATTTGGCCTGGTGTCTGTAGCATTTATCTAATCAAAGGGATCACCGTGGCCCGGCCAGGATTGGGATGGAGGTCCCTGGGATGAGGCCATGGAGGGGGCTGTGCTCTACCTTAGCATCCCCATCCCAATGTGCACATCATAAAAACAATTCTTGGCTCAGGACTGCTCCTGCCAAAGGGAAGAGCCACCAGCACATGAGTGTGGAAAGCTCTGGCCTGTCTCTGGGGAACACAGACTGGGTGACTGTTAAAAAAAGATCATTTATCACCAGTCCCAAGTGAGAAGGCAGGGGCTGTCCCCTGCGCTCAGCATTGCTCCTGCAGACCTGTAGCCTCAGGGTAACTGAGCTGGATGGAAGTGCTATGCAGGTCATAGTTTTGGGGGGTCAAGAGCTGTTTGAACAATCCCTTGTGCTCCTAAAATGTGAGTAGCAAATTGTCACTAGCATCACTGCCCAAAGGCACGTGCTGTCGTGGAGCCTCGGTGTCACACTGTGGCAGTGATGCCACCATGGCCAGGGTGGCTCAGAGCACCGGTGGGGCCAGGGCTGCACTGGGGTGACTGGGAAGCACAAATACAAGCAGCTCGGAGCCTAGATCAGCAGCACGTGGACTCGGTCACTCATTGCCGGTTGCGAAATCCTGGGGATGTTTTCAACGCAGGGAGAGCCGATACCGAACCATTAATTACTGGTTCTCCTGCGCCACACAGCCGATGCTGGTCAGCAATCAATCAAATTCCCACTCACTGATCTTGCAATTACACTGAAATGTCTAAAGCAGAGGAGCGATGTGCCTAGGGGCAGCTGGGGAGGAGAGCAGCCAGGTTAGCAAGGAGCAGAGCACTGGCAGCTCTGCCGCTGGCTCCGGTCCCCTGCCCAGTACCACCAGTAACCAACCCAAGGTCCTGGTCAGGCGGCAGAGCCCCCGTCAGTGCTGGTGGCAGAAATCTGGCAGCCGCTGCACCCACAGAAGGAAAAACCCCGCTGCAGAGTAAAGCTCTGCTGCGTTGTGGAACACCTGATGAAAATTTTAGTCAAAACCCAAGACTGGTGGGTGTCTGGCACAGGGTGGCTCTGGCGGGGGGACAGGGGCAGCCCCGGTGATGCCGGGGGTGCCTGTGCCACCCCCGAGCCCCACTCGCCATTTGGGCACGGCTGCAGAGTGGGACCTGTTTATAGGGCATCCAGTCCCTGTAAAACTCAGTTTATAGGGAAGTAAAAGGAGTTGTATGTCGTTACTGTGCATAGCAACGTGTAAATTGCCGGGCAGGCGCTGACCTTCTCTGAGGGGTAGGGAGAGAAAAGGAGAAGGGGTGGGAGGGATGGAGGGAGCAAGAGAAGGGAAAAACAGGGGTGAAGACAACCAGCATTGGAGAGGGGAAGGCAATGACAGAAGTGAAGAGTGACTGTTCTCCTGGCAGGTTTTTTCCGAGTTTCCCACCCCAGGTACAATTAAGACCAACACTGGCAGCTCAGCATCAAGGTCAACAGCCCGGGAAGGTGCTCTCTGGGCGGCGAGCGCCTGCTCCCACGGTCCTGCCTGCGCCCAGAGCCGGGATCGGCAAAGCGCCTCGAGATTCAATAATAAACAGTCAACAAGAATCACTGCTGCTCCACCAAAAAAAAAAAAAAAAACCACCAGCTTAGCAGTGGGTGAGATGATTAAAGATTAACCCCCTGCCTCCTGCCTCCACCCCTCTGGGGAGTATAGGCCTTGAGGCTCAGCAAATCCTTTCAGAGAAATATTTGAAATAAAAGACAACAGATAGGGGACGCAGCGAAGACGGAGGGAGGCAGAAGGGCCAATAGCCTCGGACGAGGGAATCGGTACAATCTGGCCCGTGTTTGCTGATGATAATGCGCCTTTCCAAAGCCCTAATAGACATGGAGATGGCAGATTATAGCGCAGCGCTAGACCCGGCGTATACCACTCTGGAGTTTGAGAATATGCAGGTGCTGGCGATGGGCAATGGTAAGTCCCCTCCATCTTCTCCCCTCCGCGGTGGTGGGTCGCGCCGGGGGCTGCAGGAGAAGTCCCGAAATGCTGCTGGGGAGGGCTGGGGCACGGCAGGGTGTCAGCCGGGGGACTCCCAGCAGCTCATCACAGGGTTTCTGCTTCCCCCTGGGAGAAAGAGAGGTGGTGGAGCAATGCTGTGCTGGGCGCAGGCGGGACGGTGCCCTGCAGCCCAGCCACCTTGGGGACGGGCTCACATCAGGAGCTGAGCGCGATGAGAAGTCCCCACCAGACATTCAGCCCAGGGACCAGGGCTGGGGCTGAGCACAGGAGGGTCTCATCTCCCCCAGACCCCACCCAAGAGAAAAGACCAGCCAAAAGCTCCCAAGTGAAAAGCTGCTGACAGCTCCTGGACAGACCACCGAGCCGTGGCTCCAGAGCAGAGAGCTGGTCCCAACCCAGCAGCAGCTGGTGTTAGATTTTCCCAGAGCAGAAAGCCATTTAGCACCTAGCAAGGGTGGAAATCACTATGGCCCCGAGGCCATGGCCCTTCCCCACACAGTGCTGGCTGTAGGGTGGCATCCCCTTCCCTGGGAGCACTGCGGGGCTGGGAGGCTCCGCTCCTGGGAAGAGGGGTGAGGGGACCGGGCAAGCACAGAGGTGCATCCCCATCCCCTCAGGAGGGTAGGGTCATGCTTAACCCCCCAGGATTCACAATGCTGGTCCACCCATTTGGGGACCAAGGAGTCTTGGAGATTAAATGCTCAGAGATAACAGGAGATTCTTCTCCAAGTCTCCCCTAAAGTCTCTCTAAATACGAGGTTAATGACTAAACGAAGCACACCACAGAAAGCATCCCTCGAGCCCTTTCCTCCTGCCTGTCGTGTCACCCCGGCTGCCAGGCACCCCTGACCCCGATGGCTGTGCTGGTGGTTCAGGCTCTCCCCTTGCAGACAGTGCAGGTCTTCCCCAGGTTATGGTTCTGCTCCATCACAGCCATGACACCGTGGTGCCAAGGTGGCTCTGCTGTGCAATAACCCCTCACCACCGTGGGTCTCAGCCCCTTTTCTTCTCCTGGGGCTGGTCCTACCCACCCGGGGGTCTAGGGGCTGAGAGCAGCCCCCTTCAACTCTCCAGGATGAGCCCAGATGTTGCTCCCTCTCTGTGCCCCTCTCCCACCCAGCACGCAGAAGCTCCTGCATGGGGCGGCTGCAACTTGGCCCCCCCGGACAGAGGGCAACAATAATTTTATATTAAAAGATCAGGCATGATATGAAATGCACCCTAGGGGTGGATGAGTCAGCTGGGTCAGGCAGCACCAGCACCTCTCCCCTCCTCTGCCCAGCTCCAGATCAGGGGCAGGTCTCACCTCCGAGGCTGCTATAGCACTCCAACTGCCTGCACCTCTGCCCGAAAAACCTCCCTCTCCTCTGGTCAAGGACTGCATGAGAGAGAGCTCAGCCCCTGCCCAGCACAGCTCCAGCCCAGAAGTAGCTGCTCAGCAGAGACCAACTCTGCCACTGTCACAGACCAAACGCATCCCACCTTCAGACAGGCTTGGGGACCTCCCGAGGAGCTCCTGTCCTAACACATCTCAGCAAGGTCTAAAAGTCAGATGTTTTCTTTCCTCCATTTACCTGAACTCCAAATCAACATCCATTAAACCCACTTCAGCGCCGCAGCCAGAAGCCCACATTTCTGGCATTACAACATAAACTTGGAAAATTATCCATTAGGCAATAATGCCATTGTCAGTTGGCTATTAGACTAAGATGTTGTAATTTCTTTGATAACGGTGCCAGTTTTTCCTGTTCCATGTTGATCTGATTACAGCAAGAGATACTGCTAAAAAGGGATTTATCTGGGCTGTCACAGATAGAAGTAATGTGATTATAGGCAGATCAGCAATCCTTCTCTCCTGTGAGTCCTATCTTTAGCTGAAACTGGAAATCCAACTTTCCTTCTGGAATGACCTTCATCCAGCTGAGCCCGCAGGATGCACTGGGAGGAAGGAGGTTTTCGGAGGCAAGCTGCTCACAGGGACAAGAGACAGCCAGAGCAGCCCTGGGAGGAGCTCAGGGCTTTGGGAGCAGAGAGGAGCTTTGCACAGCACTGCACGCACAGAAACATGGCTGTGTGCCAGGGCGTGCCAGGCAAGGACACAGAGAGGCAGCAAACTGACTCAGGAGAGAAATATAGGAGGGACATAAGGAATTAGAACGACAGAAAGCAGGCAGGGAAACGAAAGCTGCTGCCAGAGCCAGAGAAGGGGCTGGCTCGAGATTGCCCCTCCATGCCAGCTCGCTGCTGGGGATCACAGGATCCCCGACAGGTTACTCGTGCCAAGGGAGGGCACAAGGCTGTGCGCTGCCTGCTACAATATCCCTTTTTCTGCAAAATAAATGCTACAAGGGTAGCCCTGCCCCAGGCAGCTTTGCCCTAGCCTTCCCCAGAACCCAGGCTCCAGCTACCAAAGGGAGCCCTCCTGGGACCAGCCTTTTATAGCCCCCAGCCCCTTTCTGCTGGGTGTCAAGTGGGAGCAGCTGTGGCTCTCCTGGAGTGAGAGTTAACTGCGTCCCTGCCAAACCCAGAGACCAGGGACCAACAGACTAAGGGATTAAAATCCCAGCAGGTTTCTATGGCTTTGTAGATCCTGGGTATCATGTGCAACCAGGATTTCCACTGAGGCAGGGGAATGTGCCTGTGCTGATACAGGAAAATGTGCATGGGAGGGGACAATTAGATCAACTGAATTAAGGGCTGATCCCTTCAGCCTTGAGGTTTGTTTGGCTTGCTGGAGGGGTTTTAGCATAGGGCTTGTATGGTTTTGAGCCTTTCAGACATCCTTTCCTACAGAGGCTGCTGCAATTCTCCATCCTCCCAAAAGAGCCCTGCAAGCGTCAGTGCCCCTCAGTCTGTAAGGATGTCAGACACATCCATCTCAGCTGTGGTGCTACACGACTCCAGCAGATACCCAGCGTACAGCCTCCTCCATGCTATAGCATCACCCTTCCTTTCTGCATTAGCTTGATCAGTCCTTCCTTGCATGGGTGGTATTTGCCCACGTGAGTTTTCCAGCTGAAGCCACTCGAAGTCTTGTTCTCCTGAAGAACAACTGTGCAGGCTGGAGCTCCATGCGTGGCAGAGAGGCTCTGCAGCAAAAGGAGCTGGTCACCTCGTTTCTCTGACAGTGTCTGCTCAGGGCTGTCTTGGGCTCCTTTGGGGCTGTAACACAAACATTTCTCTAATAAATCAGCTGCTCACCCTGAGCTGTAATACCTCAGCTTTAACTCTGCACCAGCTTTTGTCTCTGGCCACGCTACTGCAGCCCAAAGCATCTGCAAATCCCTGAGGAATTTTGGCTCTGCTCTGACTCCTGCAAATGGATTTCTGCTTTGTCTGAAGGCATTATTGGAGTCAGACCTTTGGGAAGAGCTGTCTCACCCTGGTACATGGGGAGCTTTTGCACCCTCAGAATGCAATGGCTTCAGACACTCTGACTGGCCCCTGCTGCACAGCCTGGTTCCTTCAAAAATCAAGTCTCATTGGAAACTGAAGTAGGATATGTTTGCTGGATGTCTCACTGTCTTCTTCCCATGTCCTTCCCCAAGCAGACACGTCTCCATCAGAAGCAGCCAACCTCAACGCTTCCAACAGCATCGGGGTGAGCGCGCTGTGTGCCATCTGCGGGGACCGCGCCACGGGGAAGCATTACGGGGCTTCCAGCTGCGATGGCTGCAAAGGCTTCTTCAGGAGGAGCGTCCGGAAGAACCACATGTATTCCTGCAGGTAAGGACAGAGGGGACAGAGCCGCATGGCTGAGACAAAACAGTCCCTAGGAGCTGAACAGCAAAGCCCTCAAAGCGCAGCAGCATGGTCCTTCATCCTCTTCATCCTCCCTGCATCCTCCACTGCCTTCCCTGACCTCATCCTCCAGCTGGGAAGGGCCAGAGACAGCACTTACTCTGGGATTGCCCTCCAGTGACCACTGGGGAAAGACCCTGGGAGGTCTTGCCCTATTCCTTAGGGGCCAAACATGTGTTCTTCCAAATGGATATGGTCAATTGTGGATGCAGCCAGCAAACAAGGTGATGTTGAGGGGGAAGCCCTACTGCAGGGGCTGAGCACCTTGTTACCCAGCGCCCTGAGTGCAGCACAAACCCCGCTCGCTCCCTGGGGCACTTCAACAGCCTCCCATCCCTTCTCCATCATGAGAAGGAAGCATGTCTGCCATCTACCTAAAATGCCGTCACTGCCTGTTACGTGATAAAAGAAGAGTCACAGAAGAAATAGAGGAATTCTCAGCTCAGAGTGTATAAATCATTGGGGCTTTCTGAGTGAGTCACTCCTGATGGCCTGACAGCCACTTGGAGAGTGTGAACAGCAACATGACTCTAAAATCTGAGTGACAGAAAGAAGCCCCAGGTTTACGAGTGCAGATGAAGCACATCACCGCTTGCACCCCGGGGCTATTGAGGCTGGGAGCCCCCTCCCCACAGCTCCAGTGGGAAAAGCCAAGGTGCCCAGTTCTTTGGAGACGATGGCTTTTATCTAAGTGCTACAGAAATGCTTAAAAAGCTGCTTTCTGGCACCCATTTGGGGAAATCTTAGCTTGAGGCTTTAAAAAGTACAGTAGAAACAAGGCTTTTCAAAAGCTACAGAGCTGGGCATGGCTGGGAGCCTCTTCCTAACTCTGTACGCCTTGTCTTTACTTTGCAAGCTTGATCAATCAGCAGTAAATTGGACCAAATTTGCAAGTGAAATTCATGCTGCAAATGCCCACCAGGCTTGTGCTGCATGCAAGAGCCACACACATGGGAGATCAGTGTTTGCCCCGCCACGTGCAATGGATTTGGTGACACAAGGGTGGAGGGAAGGAGCTGGTTGCTTCCCAGCTCCTCTCTGAAGGGCAGGTGCCTGCAGAGATGTCTGCACACCGGCGATGCTGTCCAGAGGTCAGAAGCAACCTGCCTGGACCCCAGACAGAGCCCTGGAGAGATGCAAGGACTTAAACCCACTTCTTAACCTCACTAGCTCCAGAACAACCTTCTACCCTTTTTTATTCAGAATAAATACATTCTTTCTCCTCTCTAACTGGGATCTAACTTGCAACAGAGGCTCCCAAGGTGGGTCTGACCCTCCTGGCTCACACTTTTAGCTTCACTAGGGCTTGTTAGTCCATCACGACATCCTGTGCCTAGTGGTCAGTGAATAAGATCAGCAGTTGCTCCTGCACGCGACTGTCAGCTCCAGCCCGTCCTTACTGAACATCCAGAGGCAGAGCAGAGGGCTATGTTCACTGCAAAGAAGAAACCTCAGGTTAAAGCAAGTGTGGAAATGGCACACACCAGGGCTCTTTTCTCAGGGCGAGCCTGTGGGAACCTGCCGTGAGCACAGCTCGGAGCCTGGGGCTCTGTCTTGTCCTGCCTTCAGGCTCCGTTCTGCTGCTCTCACACCTCTCTTTCCTCCCAGGTTCAACAGGCAGTGTGTGGTAGACAAAGACAAAAGAAACCAGTGCCGATACTGCAGGCTTAAGAAGTGCTT
>NW_010118901.1:20741-39518 GCF_000699245.1 Pterocles gutturalis
ACGGCTTCCCCGCCCCCCCCCAGCAGCAGTCCCACCGGCTGTGCAGGGCTGAGGAACCCTTGCAGCCCACGGCCAGTCCCTGCCGTGGCCATGCTCCCCCAGCCATCTTAGCCCTGTCTTCCCTCTGTGGTGCTCTCCTGTGCACAGATGCAGACCCCTACCACAGTGGGGTCTAGGGAGAGTTTTGGCCTCTCGCCACGAGCCCTGCATGTGCCCAACCTGCCCCGCTCCCGCCCATGTGAAGTCCTTGCAAGTAGACATCGTCCCAACAGCTGAGGGCAAGGCATGGGGGCCCTGTGTGCTCCCAAATTCCATTTCAGGGTCCCTTCTCAGGGCACCTCTCAAAATTCCAGCAAAGACAAGCCCCCAAGAGTGCCGCAGGGCCATGCTTGTGTCTCAGAACTGCCCATGTTTGTCCCCACAAATCACACCCGCGGCTCTTCAGCTCGCTCTGGCTCACACTGACACACACATCACCTGGGCTCCCACATCGCCGGGGCTCCCACATCGCCGGGGCATCCAAGCGACTTGGGAATGCTTCTCAACCTCAGTGAGAAGCAGAAACTTCAAAGAAGAACCAGAAATTTGGAAATACTTTGGGAAAACTGCTCTAAGTGCTGTTGCCCCAGAGTCACCATGAAATCCACAGCTGGATAGGGGAGTCCAGCAAAGGTCCAACTGACACTTTGCCCCTTTTTTTCCTAATGTGCATATAGGTTCTTGCTGACTCTCTGCAGAGAGCTTGGTTTTATCTGATACATCAGCCACAGCAGAAAGGAGCAAAGCAAGGTGGAGCATTTTGGCTATTTAACTCCATACGAAATGAGTACAGAAATCCACCCCCTGCACGGCCAGGCTCACCCCACCACTTCCCTGCCTCTCTGTCTCTGCAGGCCCTCCAGGTCCCCATGACTTGGACACAACAGGACAGCATTCACCCTTCTTTAGCCCTGCTTCTTCTCAGGAGCGCTCCAGTGGCAAGGAAACCTGGGGTTGCTGTGGTCCTGCTGGTGGCCCCGCTGGTGGCCCTGTTGGTGCAGGGACAAACTTCCAGGAGCAGCCCAGAGGAGTTGCCTGGAACCTCGCAGAGCTCGCCCCATCGATGTCTGCAAAGGGACGAGCAGGAGGCATTTGGCCCTGTTGTTCCATGCAGAGAAAATAAACCCTGCGCTCCCCCTAGTTCACACCCCCTCAAGGAGGAATTTAGGAGAAAAGGGGTCCTTGAGGACAACAGGGAAGTACCAGGGGTACCTGGGCAGCTTCCCCAGGAACACTGGCCTGCGGGACCACCTCTGAGCAGGAACATTTCTGCCCTGTTAAAGGGATGAGGGATTGCACAGAACTTGGCTTGACTCCTCCTGAAGAACATAGGAATCCTCCTCTCCCCGCAGCGCCCGCTCATCCCATGCCCAGAGCTTTGCTGCTGTCTGTTAATATTCAATAGAAGTTACATTAGGTGCATGACCAGCTAATACTGAGCAAACATTTGGAAAACATCATGGCGTGACTGAACTCGGGGGCCTGCTACTGATAACAAGCGGCATAACCTTGAGAGCTCCTATTTACAGCCGCTGACTGCAGGGCTTTTCTTCTGGCCCTGCCTCATTATTGCTTTTTATCAGGCGGATTTATACATTGAGAACGTATCAATCCAGAGAGCCACCAGCCTAAGGCAGGGACTGTTCTCTTTCCCCTGCCATGGATCAATACCTTATTTGAGCAGATGGCTTGGACTGGCATGGCCGTGGTGAGTTGCAGCCAGCCCACAGCCTCGGGGCAGACAGAGAGGCAAATCCTGCCCCTCAGCACTGCTGCTTCTGCTCTGGCTGCTGCCAGCTCTGGACTCGAAGCCCAGGTCCTCAAGACGAGACCAAGCAGGGGGGCACATTGGGGTCAAACCCGTCCTGGGACTCTCCTTACAGTAAGGCAGAACCTGGTTTCTTGGGCTCTGAAACAACCCCATCCCAGGAAAGCATAATAAAGCAATGTGGAAACAGACCCACCAGATGTAGCCAGCTCTCGTCCCAAACCAGACACAGCTGCACCTCTGCCCTGCCAGGCAGGGAACTGGGAAACTGCAGCTATGGAAGTGCTCCATTGCACTGCGACGGGGAACACCAAAAGCCGGTGCTAGCTTTCGGTGTGCATTGCCATGACCAACCTGCAGCTCAGCCAAAATACTCTCTTGCAGCTGTACAAAACGAACGGGACCGAATCAGCACCCGGAGATCAAGTTATGAAGACAGCAGCTTGCCCTCCATCAATGTCTTACTGCAGGCAGAAGTCCTGGCACAACAGGTACCTCTCCTTTCTTCTTTGGCAGATACAAAAGCATCAGGCCAGTACAGCCAGTTGAGTATTTAATAGCCGAGTCTTCAAACTACCACCTCTTCTCTAAGTAACTAATCTGCCAACCCAACACTGATTTTTCAAAGGCGTTTGTTACCTGTTACCCTTTAATGCTCCTTGGTCCTGAACTCAGTTGTAATAATATGCAATAAACTGTTCTGCTCTGACGGGACACATGAAGGCTGGAGAGCCTGCTGGAAGAAAACAGGGTTGGATCACTGAAATCCAAGGAGCTGCAGCCACCTGAGCCAGCCGAGGAGTTCACCTGGCATAAGCAGCCTTCCTTCCCCATCGGCTGTTAGGAACTGGCTTCTTGCACAGTTTCATGAGAAATCAGTTTCATGCTTGTTTTATGCAGATATTCTTTGCAGTGTTTGCCTGAAATTCCCCATTTCCACAAGCATACTGCCACGACTTATTTCCTAGAGTGTTCCCCTGAAAAGATTACTCCAGTTTAAGAATCTGGATATTGCAAACAGTACTGTCTGGGAGCACACAGGATGCGGGGAGGGTTTGTCTGCAAGAACAAGCGATGAGGATAGGGCTGTGCTGGAGGCAAGAGCTGCCACTCTTCAAGTGAGCTGGGATGAGCAGCACTCCTTGTCCCAGGGAAAATTAAGAGTGATTTGAGTTGTCAGTCCATGTTCTTCCTTGCTCAAGGGTCACATTGCCCTGAAGACTGTCCAGGAGATGCTCTGGGACAGGATGTGCCGTGCTCTGGGCTCCACGCTGGGGCTCAGGCTGTAAGGTCCACCTCCCCGAGGAGGGATGTGCCAGAAGGGCTACGGCCCAATCCTGTACATGAGAAGCATATCCCATTTTATCCCATGTCTCACCTTCTCCTAGGCAGGAACTAATATATTTATTTACCCTATAAAAATAATATTGGTGCTGCTCCCAGAGGTGCGAGATAACGGGGTCTCAAGTCACCAGATCTACAAATGAAGGACATTTCCAGGACTGAGTCCTGCCATGGCATCATATGCAAGTCTGGAGTGGGGTCTGCTGATAAAAACTACAACTATCGACAAATCCAGGGGAGCTCCTGCTCTCCCACAGAGCACAGAGAGACTCATTAAACAAGGCAGGCTCCAGCATGGTAATTGGTAACTTTTGTGCGCCTAGCTAATTAGAACAAGATACTGCTGAGGAGCTGCTTTCTCCAACATCTCGGGTCACTCACTCAGAGGTCTTTATTTATTTGCTAAGCCTTACGGGCTCTCTGATTAGGGTAATACACGGTGAGATTTTTACAATCTTATTTATTCAATAATAGCTCAAGAGCTGGAAAGCTTCCAGGCAATGCAACCTGAAAAAAAAAAAAGCACAAGTGGCATTTGAACTCCATTTCCCTGGGGAGGCTGGCAGGGTCCAAGCCGAAAACGCTGGCAGGAACAGGACAGGAAGAGCTGATGTTGTACAAGAGCAGAGAGGGCAGGTGGAGGGCAGCGATGGGGTTGAGTTAATTGCTTACAGAAGCATGAGGATAAAGTAGTGACTAAGGGCAAATGTTTAGATGAGCTGCGTGAGCAGCTATGCATGAGAAGCGGGCAGGAAGCTGGGTGCCTGGTTTGGGGGAGATGTTCTTTCCAGCTCTGTGTGATGGTACTTGCAGACTTGTCAGGCTTGTCCTTTGTGAATGGAATGGCCCCATTTGCTTTTGCGATCACGAATAATTCGAATAATTCGCCATGCAAAAAATGCCTGTGTTGTGGGGACGTTTACATATGTGTGGTTTTGCCAAAAGGGCCTAAAAAGTTGGGGGGGAGGTGACAGATTGTTGTCTTTAAAATCTGTCTTTAGCATTTCAAAGTGGGTAATGTCAAATATTAATGAGCCGGTGCTCACAGAAAGCAATGTGGGACCTGTAAAAGCTACCTGCACAGAGTCTGCTGGGCTCATGCTGACTCAGGAGGAGGAGCAGAGCCTTCGGGTCTCCTGCCAACAGCAGACACGGCAGGTCTGGAGCAGGCTGGAAGGGGGAGCAGCTCTCTGCCCTTTGGTGGGACCAAGCAGCTTAAGCAGCAGCAGTGGGTTTGTTCAGTGGCAGGAAGATCTTGGCTTTAGAAACATTCCTCCTGTGCCTTACAGTCTGTTCAAGGCGTGATGGTTTACCAAGGTGGTCCATAGCCTCAGCTCCAAAGCATTTCACGTTCACAGATCCCCAGGCTGATCTCGTGTTGAAATGAGCTGTGCTGGGACACATTCTGAGGGCTGGATGTGCAACAGAAAAAAGTAACTGTAGATGTTAGAGTGTGCATCAACACACAACCCATGGGCTGGAGATTTCCTGTCTGCGTTTTCTCTGCGGCACTGAAAGCTGAAGGATCTTTTCTCTCCTTCCAGATATCATCCCCAGTTCCTGTAATCAATGGAGACATCCGAGGGAAGAAGATTGCCAACATCGCCGACGTCTGTGAATCCATGAGGCAGCAGCTGCTGGTGCTGGTGGAGTGGGCCAAGTACATCCCTGCCTTCTGCGAGCTGCCCCTGGATGACCAGGCAAGTCCCCCACCTCGCTCTGCCCAGGCGAAGGCAGCGGGGAGCCAAGGGAGAGCCAGGCAGCTGAGACCTTCAGAGAAAATGTGCATTGTTCGCTCTGTTATCCTGACTGCTGCAGCTGATTGGGAACAGCATCCATACAATGCCAGCACAGGCCATTTGCATGTGCAGCTAATCAGCCGATGAGCACAGGCACGATAACACTGAGCTCAAATTAGGTAGGTAATCAGGGGCGCATTCTGCATGGGTCCATCAATCAATTAATTATAGTTTGTGCAGCACTTTGAAAACCTGATGTGCTATACAAATACTTAGGGTAATCAGACTTGGTAGGACAGATTTCTAGCCTAAGGTCTGCTCAAGGCTTAAAAGCAAATCTGCCTGTCTCTGTCTTTCTGCTTCTTGCCCGGGGATATGTTTGTATCCATTCTCCTGGCATGGAATTATTGAAACTAAATACCAGTTTGCTCCCAAGGCAGTATGAAAATCTCTCTTCAGAGTTAAAAAACAGAAATGTATTTGCATTTAACACAGATTACTAAAATGACATTTGCTGATTCCATAACCAAGATAAGCACTGTGCATTTGAAATCCTCTAAAACTATACTGCAGGATCTCAGGCAGCCTCAAAGAGAAACAAGAAGATCCAAGTCTCCTGTGTTAGTCTCAATTTCAGAGCTCTGCAGCAGACAGACTCCTGTTGCAGGACAGGATGTGTGCCCAGCCTTGAACAGCATGTGTGCATGGTTGGGAGGCTCCAGAGGGAAGGGACAGCACTTCTGGCAGTGGCCAGCACAGGTCCTATCACAGGCAGGAAGGTATTTCCAATCTGCCCACTGTACAGTCACAAAACCAGCATCTATTCTCTTCAGCTAGCATCAGTCTCCAGCCCTATTGACCTAGAGGTAATTTTTATATTAAAGAAAAACGATATCAAGACAGTGAGCTGATCACAACTCCCTAAATCTGAGCTCTTCAATAATCACCCAGGAGCACAGAGCCCTGGGGAATCCAGTGCTGTTAACACAGGAGCATAGTTCCCTCTTTTCTATTGTGTGCTAGTACTAAATGGTTTAAAATGGTAAGAAATCTGTTAAACTCCTAAGGCAAATACAACTCAAAAATAATGAAAAGCAAAATGGTCTCTGATGGCAAACGACACAGCAAACAGGCTGCAGCCCAGCGGAGGCTTGGGGCAGCTCTGCATAACCCACTGCATCCTTGTGCCACTTGGAACAAAGGCAGTAAACCTGGGTAATAACTCTGCAAACTACAGCAGTTTCCATGTGAGCTCATTTTACAATTGTGGGGCTGCAAAATTTCTTAAAGATGAAAACAAAGCCTAAAGACGACATTGTCTGAACCCTGCCTTCCCACAGGGGAGAGGCTGCGCTCAGCGTGCTCTGCAGGCTTGGCTCGACTCAAACAGGTCTCCTGCTATGACCAGCCATCCCCCACCATGAGCAATTCCCCACCTGTCCCAAAGGGCTTGAGGGGAAAGACTGTGCTGCATTAAAAGTAATCAATTAAGGACATCCGTGCTTTCGAAGGGCAGTGTGAGAACAGAGTCAGCAGATACTCAGGGGAGCGCAGGAGGAAGGACAGAAATACCAGGCACAGGAATGAACAAAACTGTGTGCAAGCCAGCTGCCCAAGGGCTACGAGAACCAGTCAAGACATGTCCCCTGGGAACATTCAATGTTGGGAAACGCTGCTACATTGCCATTAAAATGTTGCCCGAGAATGAATCACCTTTGCCAACATTGTTATAGGAAAGGTCATACCTAACCCTTCATTCTTCCTCTGCACCAGAATGTCAGAGTACTGGGTTTGGTGGGGCAAAGCCATTTCATTCCAAAGTTAAAGTTCTACCTTGTTGTGTTACAACTTTTATATTTATCCTAGTTCACAATGGAATGATGTATCTCAGATTGATCACTGCAAGAACAAATACCAAATGAGATGGTTTCGGCTTGTTGAAGTAATTTACTTTAACCCTGCTCAAGCAAGCAAATTTTATGGAAACAGAACCAGTGGTTCCAAACTGAGCTTTCTTGAATTTGCATTAGGCAGGAGATTTCTCTGTGAGGGCTACGCTCCCCCTTGGGACTTGCAGTTTTTCCATCCTTCCCAAAGTTGCATCAAATAGGAAAGCTCACTTTTGGGCAGCTCTGGTGATTACAAGAAGCTCAGCTAACGCATCCGCCCTTGTTTGGATAGCGATAGAGAGAGGCTAGATTTTGGCACACAGATAAAGGTCTTTTTGCAAGGACCCCCACTCTGTTTATTTTGCATAACTCTTTTTCACCCTCTGCAAAAAAAATCCCCCCCTCAGACATCAGCATCTTTTCTAACCAGAGCTCTCCTCTACAGGTGACACATTCTCCCGTCATTTCTGGTAGGGTAGGACTTCTCTTGGCTTTGTCAGATGCTGAGGGATAACACACTGGAAAAGGGGACCATTCCCATCAGGACACACTTTTCAGAATCTCTCAATTAATGTTTAATGATTGTTTTCTCCAGCAGAGGCTCCTGGGTGGACATTAAGAAGCCTCTGTGTCAGGTTGTCCAATTGTTAACTTCTGTTTCTGCCTAAATCTCTGAAATTTTTAACCGAAGGAGGGCAAAAGATTCAGAACATTCTCAAGAGCCACTGGAGGGTGTAAAATGAAACACTTCAATCATTAACGTCAGGGCAGAAAAACATCCCTTTGGCTTCCCTGGCCCACATGCCCATTGCTGTGGAGGGAACGAATGGCCAGAGGGTGACCCCCCCCCCCAGCTGGGCAGACATGGGTCCCCACGAGAGTGATGGCAGTGGGAGGTGAGCACAGCCCCAAGGGACAGCAGCTATCCGCAGCGGTGGATCGTACTCTGCTCGCTTCCCAGGCTGGAGCCTGGTCCCTGGTTCTGCACTTGGCAGGAGTCGCCCTGTCTGCAAACATCCCACTGAGAACATGTCCCACAGCTGGTGTGAGGACCTGGGACAGTCTAGCATGGTCTTGCTCATGATATGTTCCGTGAAGATGGGAGGTTTCAGGTGCTGCCTATTATCCCCTGGTTCTGCTGGATTTATAGCTGTTTATGCCCAGGCGTAAAGTATTTTTTGACCTCTTTCACTGTGACTGGAGAGGGGCTCTCCCTCCCCATGCTGGAGTGCTGGGCTGGAGTACAGGAATGCTGGGCTTTCCCTCTTGCTTACGTGAACTCACAGCCTTGTCTGTCTGTCTCTGCATCACTCAAGTAACTTTTCCCTGCCCTTGCAGGTAGCACTGCTGCGAGCACACGCAGGGGAACATCTGTTACTGGGAGCTGCCAAGAGGTCCATGGTGTTCAAGGATGTCTTGCTGCTAGGTAAAGAGTGCACTTCTGCTCCTGACCTGTCTGCTTCTGCAAAGCTTCCCTGCTGGGCTGAAGGAGAGAGTGGTTCAGTGTTTGCGGGCATCTTTTTTGTAGGGGGGCAGCATGATCCCTTCTGTCTTTTATCAAGCCTAGCACAACCTTTGGGTGCAGCTAAGCCTGGCTGACACGCACATCAAGGCCATGATGTATGGCAAAGTTGGGGGACTACACACATTCACATTTCCCCCCCAGGTCTGTGTCATCAGGCTGTGGTGTGATTGAGAAAAAGGCTCTCACTCTTTGGTCAGCTTCTCCTCGCCTGGGTGACTTCCTAGTAAGGAGATGCTGCTCTGGCAACACAGATCAGCATTTCTGGTGGGCTGAGCCAGCGAAGGGGCAGAAGGAGGAAATTCTTAAGTCCTCCACTCTCAAAATTACCTTAGCATTGGTTACCTGGGTTTTGAACTCCTTGCCACCCTGGATAAGTGTTGGGCAATGACAAGGCTATGGTCTCTGTGCTGCTTGTCCAAAGGAAACGACCACATCATCCCACGGAACTGCCCTGAACTGGTGGAGGTGAACCGCGTGGCCATCCGCATCCTGGACGAGCTGGTCCTCCCCTTCCAAGAGCTGCAGATAGACGATAACGAATATGCCTGCTTGAAAGCCATAATTTTCTTCGACCCAGGTATGCTCCAGCTTGGTGAGGGTTTTCGTCACAGGGGACTAGTCTGGGTTATACCAACTAATGCTGGCCCTGAGTTGTGGAAATGCTCCTGGTCTCCTCTCTGGGCCAAACTGTTCTTAGAGGGAGTGGAGAATTCAGCCTAAGAGAAAAAACATCCATTACAGAGGGCAATAGAGAATTGGAGACAGCTCACTTCAGCGTGTGCCCAGACTGCATGCTATTACCGAAGGGTAGTTCCTAGGGAAGCAGCCTGGATAGTTTGCTCTGTGGGTTGTTTCAGATGCCAAAGGACTGAGCGACCCCTCCAAGATCAAGCGGATGCGGTACCAGGTGCAGGTCAGCCTGGAGGACTACATCAACGACCGGCAGTACGACTCACGGGGCCGCTTCGGGGAGCTGCTGCTGCTGCTGCCTGTGCTGCAGAGCATCACCTGGCAGATGATAGAGCAGATCCAGTTTGTCAAGCTCTTCGGCATGGCCAAGATTGACAACCTGCTGCAGGAGATGCTGTTGGGAGGTGAGTACTTGAGTGCTCCCTGATCACCATCCCCTTGAGAACCTCCACAGCCATTGTTTCCTGCCTGAAAAAGGTGCAGACAAGCTGTATGCAGGCTTGAGCCACACAAAATCATCTCCCCCTACCACTGGCAGTAGTAACAGAGAGTCCTTCATTTCTACATGTCTAAAGAGACGCATTAGCTGTGCACCTATTTATGGAGAGGCATCCCCAGCCCTCTGCATGTAGACAAGCTTTGCATCTGTGGAGGAAGATGGGAAAAGTCTGCTCCCATCACATATGCACAAGCTGATGATGCGCGAAGCCTTGGACACTTTGGTGCAGAAGGTCTGCCCACCTGAACTGTGTCCTTCTGTCATCATGGAAACTAATGTCCTATGTATGTTTTTAGGCTCATCGAGTGAAACGCCGCATGCTCACCACCCCCTGCACCCTCATCTGATCCAGGAGAACCTGGGAACAAACGTCATTGTGGCCAACACAATGCCTCCTCAGATGCACAATGGGCAGATGTGTGAGTATTGCCAGACAGACGGAGAGCTCCCAGGAGACACCGAGAGCTCTCCAGCATGCCTCTGGAGGTAGTTTCTACCTTTTGAGGAAATTTCCATGCAAGACAGAGTCTCTGATAATGAGTGTGTGAGAAATTCCTATGCAGAAAGGAGGGAAAGACAAACAGAGAGGTGGGTTAGGTTAGATTAGATTAGGCGAAACTAACTGATTCAAGATGTTCCCTGTCAGACTGTATCTTTTACGTAGCCCTTAGATTTAGGGATGAATGATCCCATCCAGAGCCTACTGAAATCATCAGAAAGGCTCCCCTTCCCTTTAATAGTTCACACACACCTCACTTTGCCCTCCACTGAAACACAGGAGAATCTGGTCCACCACACAGGGTCACACATGGGGCCAGTGCTTGGGAATGTGGGCATTATTGTGGCTCTTCCAGGACACCTAACCATGCCTGTGTGTCCAGGCTGCCTTACAGCACACACACACCATTAGAAGCTATGGGTTTGCTACAGAGCCTCTGCTTTGCTTACACCCAAACCTGGCACGACTGAGGACAGACCCCAGTGCTGTCACATCTTCTGATTTTATTTCTCTCTCTGTAGCTACTCCAGAAACTCCACAGCCATCCCCACCAGCAGGCTCAGGACCAGAGCAATATAAGCTGCTGCCCGGAGCTATTGCAACTGTGGCAAAACAGCCCACCTCCATCCCGCAGCCCGCCATCACAAAACAGGAGGTCATCTAGCAATCTGCAGACCAGCCGGCCTCGTTTAGAAGACCATGTGGGAGAAAAGCCCAACTGAACTCTGTCACTGTGAAAAGAGAAGCCATCCAGAGGTCCTTGGGTGCAAACACACGGACTTGTGTATGGACTAGTCCACCACCACCAAAAGCTGTCTTCCTGCAGCTACAGACAGCACGTGCCACGGGCAGCCCCGAGTCCCAGAACTAAGGTTGAAGCCTTACTGAAACTCTCAGTCCTTGTGAGAAGGGACAGATTTCTCCCTCCCTCAGCGGGGAGGTTGCAGTGACTAGCTGGGGACAGCGCAGCTGGCTGTTCCCCCATTGCCACCTCTCAGCGCTGGTTCAGCACACACCAGACCCTGCGAACAAGCAATTCTCTGTGCTGCATGAAGGGAGGGCTTCCCTCCTGCAGCCACGCCAGCTCCCCAGACAGTCCCCAGTCCAGCCAGACCTGATGGAGATGGAAGCTCCCCCAGGAGCGTCGCAGCAGGTGAAGCACACAGGGTTTGCCCAGGCAGCACTGGCAGAACCGCTCCTCAGCCTTGGCTAGTCCTACGTCTTTGCAACGGTGTCACCCTCCAGCAAACTAACCCTCCAGCCAGGTCTAACAAATCTTTTCAGCTGATATTGGGGCCAGGCCTGCCCCACCAGGATTCTCCACTATTTGCACCCTTCTGCATTTTGAGGGGTTTTGTTATTTCTGTGCCACGACCGCCCTCCCACCACATGGCTCAGAGAAGCAACCACTGCCAAATCCTTCCCTTACACCACTTGCTGCCTCCTCGCCACCTGGACTGGGAAGCTGGGACACCATGGGATTCAGGAGGTTTCAGCTAACGGGACAGGGTCACCCCCATGCAGGCTGGCAGGGGGCAGCACTGCCCAGAATATCACTGGCCCTGCTACTGCTTCTCAGCAGCCAGGAGAAGACCACTGGATGCCTCTTTGGAAAGAAGCTGGGGGGGAAATGTCCAAAGGGGAGAGACCTGTGAGGGTGAGAAGAGCCCGAGTCTCACAGATCGGACTGTCCAAGTGCTGGGAGCATCGTGACGCAGGATCTCAGCTCTGACCCAGCTTTAATGCTAAGATATGCCATCTAATCCACTTGTCCAGTCCAGTGCCACTCCCTCAGCTTACAGTGAGTGGCTGATAACAGATTTATAGGTCTTTATAACACAATAAGAATTTCTTAAGGCTCCTTCAGACCTCAGAGGGCTTGAGGGCAGCAACCTCAAAACCACAGTGCTTCGAGTCCTGTAGAGAATGACAGAGGTCAAGGACAGACCCTGTCTCACCCAAACCCCTTGGGTCTGCCCCCGCCTGCCCTGCTCCCTCTCTATGTCTCTGTGCCGAAACCCCGCAGGTCTGACCTTTGGTTTACAGCTGGAACCAGGAAAGGAGCCCTCCCGCGCCAGCACCAGCCTCCCCAGGTGCCAGCGGGGCTGGAGCTGGCAGAGCCCTGCACGACTTCAGACCTGAGTCATCTCTGGCAGTGCAAGGCAATAGCAGCTCCAGCTAACCATAGACTGTGTGGGGTGCCGGGCTTGTGGGAGGATGGAGCTGGTGGAACCACGGCTGCCAAGAGACCCCGGGGGGACAAACCTGAGCCAGCCCAGCCAGAGGAGCGGCAGGTCTGTTCCATGATTTCCAATGCAAAAAGGAAACACCTCGCTTCGCGCTGACGGTGTCAGAAGTATTTTATCATCTCTCAACACTGGTGGCATCATACCAAGTAATTTATTGCAATGATGAATCCAATCATTTTCCATAAATTATTTTGTAAATCACATTGATTATTTATAATTGTGAGATTAAATGCAAAAAAACCATAATAACCAGGCTGTCTTTTCCAACTGCAGCAACCTTTTTTCCTGTAGGTAGGCATACTCTGTGGGGAATCCTTTTTGGTCCATTTGCACCAAGCATTCCTCAACATTGTACATTAATTTTTGCTGGTTACTGCCTTCCAATGGAAACAGAGGAATATTTCTTCACTAGAGTTTGTATTCATAAAAGAAAAGAAATAAATGCAAAAATATTTTCTAACTTTTCCCAGACAGATGGATTTCTTTCTTCTGGGAGGATTTATTTTAAAACAAGGGGCTCACCTCCCTGTTGGTCTGAGCACAAAGCATATGTGTATTGAGGAAAAAGCCCAAACAAGTGTTTGATGCTGTTGCCAGCTGACACTATTTCCTGGCACACCTAATGTTAGCTGGTGTCTGTCCTGAAGCCATGCATGCTGGAATCGTAAGACTGAATGACAATCCCAATTTTCATTAAAAGAAAAACAAGCATGAAGACTAAATATTTGCTTCCATAATTCCAGGGACCTTAAGGACTTGAGGTAACCACACTCCAAAAGCCAAGCAAAGGAAGCCAAAATATGTTATTAGCATTTCAAACATGTTAATTTTTAAGTTCTTGTATTTCAAAGGTAATTTCTGAGCACTTTGGGGTGATGATTCTGCTTTGGTTCACACACAGCCAACCTACTGCTGGCAGCAGGTGCAGCCAAAGGCAGGCCAAGCCTACGGGGCACAATAAGACGATAAAGTGAAAGTCAATTTGTCACTGGTTGTAAAGGTGAAGAAATATACTGACAATTAGAGAAGGCTCTTAATGACCTGCTCTTCTGACCACAGGAGCCTGCTCTCAGCTGTAGCATGCCCAGGAAGATAACGGGAAGTGGGGAGAGAGGTCTAGATGGCTGTAAAGATTAGGTATCTGGGGAGGAACAACATCCAGCATTTTCAGCTCTGATCTGCAGGAGGTGCTCCTCGTGTTCCCCCATCTCCCGTCCCTGGTGTGAAATGAGGCGGGCAGTCTCATCCCAGGTACAAGGGATGAGAAGCAGGCTGATTCTCCATCCCACTTGCACACCCAGTGGCCTCCCAGTGCCAGTCATGCTGGTGAAAACTGTCAGCAGGTATGAGATGCAGGGATGAGAGTCAGACTGCATTTGAGGGTGGTGTGGAGACAGCACTCAGTGCCTGCCTCCACTCGGGGGCCAAGGACCTGGGAGAACAGGACAGACCTCAAACTATATTCTTGTGCACCCCTGTGATGATCCAGAGTCCCAATGCCATTGCCAAATGCCTGAACGAGGTCAGCAAAGGCAGTTGCAGGACATGCGTTATCTCAGCACACACAGCGACTGAGTGGTTGGTCCAGTCAAGAGAAGGAAAAGGAGTTAGTTCCTTCTCTTTAATGCAGAGTAAAAAGCAGGACTCCTCTGCCTGCCACACAAACCCTGTGACCCACGGTTGGTTTTACCTGGGTATATGCCCTAAGAACTCCATATATGTAATATCAAATCTTTGAAGCAATAAATTCTCCTGGATTCCCTCCCATGAACTACTCTATCAAGTTGCCCTTTACCTGGTTAATCTTAAATCAGCGCAGTCCCTACAGGAGGTTTCTAAGTGCTGGATTCAGCTCACTTGGGAAAAAACCCACAAACTGCCCCAGAGACAACCTTGTCCTTAGGTGGTATCCTTGATCCCAACCCTCACCCCTTCTGTCACTCCAGCCTGGAATCACCCTGAGACACCGCGCTGGCCACTTGCGGGCTGTCTTTTATCCTGCCAGGCTCCCTGGAGCCCACAGGCGATGTCCCATGTCACAGGAGATGGCTGCCATAAGGACAGCTAGTTCTGGCCTTTAAGACACAGCTTCCTTACTTTGTTTTTGGATGCAAGAGCTTTCTACTGTCCTCTTCTGTGTCTGCAACCTAGACTAAGGATGATTTCCTGGAGTAGTATCTACAGCTGCAAGATCTTTTCACAATGTCCAAGCAAAGATCTCTGAAAGGGGTATTTTTAGGTCCTCTGGCCACTATGAAATGCATTCTTTTCACATTCCTTATATAACCCTCCTCTGAAATAGCCAACAGGCGTTGGAGCCTTCTCCACAGCTTTCATATCTCAGCAGGGGAAAAAAAAGAAAAAAAAAAAAGAATGGCAAAGGAATTTTATGGGCTGCGTATCATCTCTGACAAAAGCAACTATTGCTGCTATTAAACTTGCAAGTGCACACACAGGCACAGATAGTCATGAACAAGAGGGAGCAGGGCCGGCCAAGCAACGTGGCACTGCTGAGCCAGGCAATTCTGCATGCCAGGCTGGCCAGCTCCCTCAAGGCTGAGTGCAAATATCACCAACCAGTCTGGGAATTCAGGCCACGCACTGCACAATCCCTTTCCACGCAGAGAGGCTGGAGGAAGAAGAGTAAGGTGTGGGTATGTTTAAAATCCCTCTCCCCATTCCTAATGGAGGTGTGACCCTGATAATCACAAACACACCTAGCACCTGAAAAATTGCCAGCCAGGCCAATAAACATGGCAATATACTGTCAGCTTCGCGAGGTGCGGAGCGAGCAGGAGAGCTCGGCACAAACAAGTCTGCAGTCACGTCCTGTGCAAGAGAGAAGAGGCTGCTGGGGTCAAGAGCGCTCCCAGTTTGAGCCCAGAGGGAGAAGAGCTCTGAGACTAACCTGGGTCTTGGGAAGGAAGGTGGTTTGGGAGCGGTATTTCCAAGGCTTACTCTGGCTTTGGACCTGGCGTGATGCCAGGCTTGCCTGATCACGGCTGCTTCACCAGCTTGGAGAGGCCTGAGGCCACCCCTGACTGGGAGATCAGTCACAGAAGATACAGGTTACACAAACCACGGGCTCTGCAGACCATGCTCCACTTCAGTCCCTTGTGACCCGTGGACACACGATGACCAGGGGAGCCCTTCTGAGCCTGGGGGAACCCACTCCAGGTGACCGGGCTGGAGGAGCTGTTGCGATTCCCTGCCTCCTCCTAGGAAACTGCCACGGGTGCAAGAAGCAGTGCAAGAGCTGCCTGAGGGATGTGCCTGGCCAGACACCCCCAGCAGAAAGCATGGAGAGCAGGACAGGAATTCCTCACTGCAGCTGCCAGCCCAGGTGTTAGCACTGGCTGGAACATGACCCGTTCTCCCCCTTGCTGACCAGGAAAATCATTACAGTAAAGTAACTCAATAATACACTTCTCTGTTCCTCTCCAGGACTCTCCAAAACCTCACTGTGCCTTAAAAGCACCCATTTATTAATCCTGCTCGTGGGTTAGTATTACCATTAACTACCACCATGGAGCACACTGGTTCACCCCCATCCTAGGATCCACCCAGCTGACCTGCAGAGCGTACAAAGCCTTTAATGTCCACCTAGAGAGACATGGAGCTCACCAGCTAAGACAGCAAGCAACTGAGAAAAAAACTTGAGGCAGAAGCAGCAAAGAGAAACCTCAGGGCCAGAGCCCCTGACTCTGGACTACAGCATTTCTGGCACAGATGAAGGACAGCTATCAAGAGCCTCTCTTCTGGGTGGTTTTTAGCCTGCTATTAAAATTACCTTAAGGTGTGGAATTAGAGGGGGATCTTCTCACCCAGGAGAGCACACAGTGCTGCATTCCCATGGAGTGGGCAGTGGAGACAGCTCCTACGCACGGGCAGACCTCACCCAGCACCATGGGACTAATGGCTCTCTGCTCGGATGCTAAGCTGCCCAAAAGGATTGTGTAATTTGTGGGGCCCGGGGGTTCCACCTGCACCCCAAGGACCAGAGCCCCTCTTGGCCTGAACTGTACCTAGATTATCTTTATTACAGGACTGTTATGTTTGCACAGTTTAGTGATTTAATATCAGTTTAAAGCCTTCTCTGTGAGCAGTACTGTTTGAAGTCATGCTCTCTTTTCAGCCCCAGCTTGCCAAGACTGTAAAACGTTTATTGCTAATGGTGGAAAAGCTTAAAGAAGCCAAGATAACTTTCCCAGGCTGGGTATTAAGACTGTTGGGATAAGTAAATGAGTGAATACTATTACATGGACTTCATTAAATATCAACCAACACCAACAGCCATTCATTTATAACACAACGGCAGGATGCGGGAGCACCCAGAGCAGAGCTGAGAAAGGCATGCACCACATGTGATAGGAGATATGACCATGAGAAGGGCTGGAATCCCCATGGGGCAGCTCCCAAGGTCAGGCAACACAAGTCCTGACTGAAGCTCCTGCAGAACACTGCAGATTTGGAGCTGGTGGAGTGGCAGAGGTGGCATGGCTCACCTCCTCTTACCTGGGGAGGGTCACATGCATGTGGTGCAGTATGTTCTTCTCCCTCCTGCAGCTGTGGGTAAGGACAAAACTCTCCAGTGAGGGGAGCACTATCAGAGCCTGGATGTTTGTTTTCAGTTTTTCATTTTTACTTCCTTATTGACAGGTTCTGCCTTTCCTGGTTTCTAGTCACCAGATGCCAACACCAGTTAGAGAAAATTACGGAAACTCTTACTACCAGTCCTGTGATTTCATGTGCCAGTACTTTAAAACTCCCCTACAACTTGGCTTCTGCTTGAACCCCTCACTTCCACTCACCACCCAACACTCTCTTCAAGTTCAGCATTCACCACTTCAGGTAAACTGAGGTAAGGTAGTTACTTCATTTAGGGATAACACCCAAATTATATTTTGCCTCCAGTCCTTCACACCACAGTATTCTCACTGCTACTTTCCTTCCTTATTCTCTCTTACCTGCCTAAGGCTCCTGCTCTTATTTTAATGTCCTTTTTCACATCACTCTCAATGTGACTGCTGCTGATTCTCACTTGTTTCCTCGCTTGTCCCCCAAAGCAGAGCTTCCTTCACACATCCCTCCTTTCAAACATCCTGTTTACTCCTAACAACCTGTTGCAGCAGCTATTAACCAGTCAGCTCTGGAACTGCTACCTACCTGCTAAATCTTCCTCCCTTGCTTAAGAACAAACTCCAACCAGATTTTGCAACCTGCAACATAAACTCCTGCCTCCAGCTCTACTATTTCCCTATTGTTTAGTGCTTTAAAGCCTTTTCTGAGATCAGCCCTGCCTCCCTGCTAATTTCAACAATTAGCTGGATCAGGTGCACCTGGGAACCTCCTTTAGCCCGTCAGCTCTGAAGCCACAGACCCATCTCCCCAACACACACCTACCTCCCTCAGGAGGGACGGCTCCTGACCAGAGACAGGTCCCTCTAAACTGTCTGCACCTGCCCGCTTAAGGTTTTCACCTCTGTCCTGGGACTGTAGATCCAGGTGGCTGCTTTTCTCATGCTTGTGCTGCAGGTCTCTGTGCCCAGGAGCTGTACAAAGGGAAACGGGAGCAATGTAAGGTTTCCTGTCATCTGGAGGTCCCTTCCAACCTCATTTATCCCAGGAGCTACTGGGCAGGGCATGGAACACCATCATGAACTGGTCTAATTCACAAAGCTCCAAGCTGGTCCCAGCTTTGGGTGACAGATTCCCAGGTTGCACCCAGCTCTGAGATGGCTGGACCCAAAGCAGGGCTGGACTGGAACATCAGCACGGGGTTGAATCACTGTGCTCCCCTTCTCTGAAATGTCTCTCTGCAGGTAAGCACCTGTGGAACACTCAGTTTGCTGCCAGGCTGGCATATCTCTTGCCAGGCACAGTGCCACTAAAATATTTTCCACTTTAAAAGGACAAAACCTTAGAAGATAAATAAATCAAAGCTGAATCTCAGATGCTGCAAAAAGGCCTCCGGGGGTTCCTGTTCTTTGTCTGACTATCTTTGACTCCCTCTCCTGGTTGAAAACACAGCTTACAGCCAAGAGGAACGAGCAGAGCCCACTGAGCTCACAGGGACCCTCAGCTGTGGGACCGTCCCAGGCAGGATGCTGAGCCCATTTTGCAATCTCACTGTGTCCATTGATCAGTAGAGTTAAACGTGCCATTCCCCCCTCCCCAGAGCATCCTGTTGATCCCTTTTTAACACAGCAAGCCTGGGAGTGAACATTTTTTTAATTTTTATTACAAATTCCATGCAGAGAGGTCAGGCATTGCTATCTGTACTCCAGTGGGATATGGTTTTCTGTCCTCTGAGGGTTATGGCTTTCTATCCTCACAGCAACCAAACCAAAAAAAGCAAAAGAAAAAAAAAATTCCTTTATTAGCATTGAGTCCCTCTGTTGGCATTCAAATTCTGGCTACAGCCAGCGCATCTCCTGGGCCCTTGCCTGGATCCCGCTTCGCAGCTCCCGTAGCTCTGACCAGGGAACGCTGCACCTGGCTTCCGGCGGGGAGCGGCTCCGGGGCCCGCAGATGGT